>NC_141873.1:113652598-113955628 GCF_056163025.1 Triticum urartu
AGCTCGACTCTGGGGGCGTTGTGAAGTAGATCACTCGGCAGGACAGCTTTGGCTCCGTAAACCAGAAAAATGGCGTTCTTCCGGTCGATCGGTTCCGGGTGGTCCTCAGCCCCCACAAAACCGACAGAAATTCGTCGACCCAAGCGCCTGCTGCGTGCTTGAGATCACGCATCAATCGAGGCTTCAATCCTTTGAGAATCAGACCATTTGCTCTTTCAGCTTGTCCATTCGACTGAGGATGCGCGACCGACGCGTAGTCGACTCGCGTGCCTTGAGAGGCGCAAAAAGCTCTGAACTTTTCTGAATCGAAGTTTGACCCATTGTCGGTGATGATGCTATGCGGGACTCCATATCTGAACGTCAGCCCTCTGACTAAACTGATAGCAGTGCAAGAATCGAGATTCTTGATAGGCTTGGCTTCAATCCATTTGGTGAACTTGTCAACTGCCACAAGCACATGCGTGAATCCGCTCCTGCCTGTTCTCAGTGGACCGACCATGTCCAGTCCCCAGACAGTAAAGGGCCAGATGAGTGGAATGGTCTTCAGGGCTGATGCAGGCTTGTGTGACATGTTGGAGTAGAACTGGCAACCTCCACACTTGTCGACTATCTCTTTTGCCATCTCATTTGCTCTTGGCCAGTAAAATCCTACTCGGTATGCTTTAGCCACAATGGTCCGAGAGGATGCATGGTGACCACAGGTCCCCGAGTGGATATCATTAAGGATCATCTGACCCTCTTCTGGTGTTATGCATTTCTGACCGATTCCAGTCGCACTTTCCCTATACAACTGTCCCTTTATGACTGTGAAGGCCTTGGATCGGTGGACGATCTGTCGAGCCTCTTCCTCGTCCTCCGGGAGTTCTTTCCTCAAGATATACGCGATGTATGGTACCATCCAGTCAGGAGTGATAGCCAAGACCTCCATGACTAGGTCGACCACAGCAGGAATTTCGACTTCAGTCGAATCTGTGGCACTTTTCGGTTGTGGGGCTTCTTCTGCGAAGGGATCCTCCTGGACTGATGGCGAGCGGATGTGCTCCAAAAACACATTGCTGGGAATGGCTTCTCTCTTGGAGCCTATCTTTGCCAGATCATCTGCTGCTTGATTTTTCAGTCGGGGGATGTGATGAAGCTCTAACCCCTCGAATTTCTTTTCTAGCTTTCTTACTGCGTTGCAATAGCCAGTCATAGCTGGGCTTCTGACGTCCCACTCCTTCATCACCTGATTAACCACCAAATCTGAGTCGCCGTAGACCATGAGGCGCCGGACGCCGAGTGAAATGGCCATGCGCAACCCGTACAAGAGTGCTTCATATTCTGCTTCATTGTTCGAGGAATCAAAGTGAATCTGGAGAACATATCTGAGCTTATCTCCTCGGGGGGAGACCAATACTACCCCAGCACCGGAACTGTTCAGCATCTTAGATCCATCGAAGAACATGGTCCAGTGCTCCGAGTGAACTTGAGTCGGGAGTTGCTGTTCAATCCACTCGGCGACGAAATCTGCAATTGCTTGGGACTTGATAGCCTTCTTTGCTTCAAACTTGATATCTAGGGGGAGGAGTTCAATCGCCCACTTAGCCACTCGACCAGTTGCATCTCTGTTGTGCAAGATCTCTGATAGTGGAGCGTCGCTGACGACTATAATGGAATGGTCAGAGAAGTAGTGTGCAACCTTCTTCATGGTCATGTAGATCCCATATACAAGCTTCTGGTAATGGGGATATCTTTGCTTCAAAGGGGTCAAAACTTCAGACACATAATATACTGGGCGCTGAACTCTGAAGGCCTTTCCTTCTTCTTCCCGCTCGACCGTGAGTACTGTACTGACAACTTGTCCCGTGGACGCAATGTACAGCAGCAGAGGCTCTTTACTGATTGGGGCAGCAAGCACCGGCTGGGTGGAGAGCAGAGCTTTGAGCTCTGCAAACGCTGCGTCAGCTTCTAGAGTCCACTCGAACTTGTCAGACTTCTTCATCAGTCGGTAAAGAGGCAACGCCTTTTCACCGAGACGAGAAATGAATCGACTTAGAGCGGCCAAGCAACCTGTAAGTTTCTGGACATCGTGTACACGCACAGGGCGCTTCATCCTGAGTATGGTGCCAACTTTCTCGGGATTGGCGTCGATTCCTCGTTCGGAAACGAGAAAACCGAGCAACTTTCCACCTGGAACTCCGAATGTGCACTTTGATGGATTGAGCTTGATATCATATCCCCTGAGGTTAGCAAAGGTTTCGGAAAGGTCAGTCAGTAGGTCGGAACCTTTCCGTGACTTAACCACAATATCATCCATGTATGCTTCTACGTTCCGACTGATCTGAGTGAGTAAACACTTCTGAATCATCCTCATGAACGTGGCTCCAGCATTCTTGAGGCCGAAGGGCATGGTGACATAACAGAAGCACCCAAATGGGGTGATGAAAGCCGTTTTGATCTCGTCGGGTCCATACAGACGGATCTGATGGTACCCTGAATAAGCATCTAGAAAAGACAAACGCTCACACCCCGCGGTCGAGTCCACTACCTGGTCGATGCGGGGGAGAGGGAAATGATCTTTCGGGCAGGCCCGATTGATGTGTTTAAAGTCAATGCACATGCGAAGTGACTTGTCCTTTTTGGGGACCATGACTACATTGGCGAGCCACTCGGAGTGGTAAATCTCTCGGATGAACTCCGCTGCTAAGAGCCGAGCCACCTCCTCGCCAATAGCTTTCCTCTTCTGGACGGCGGACCGTCGAAGGTGTTCTTTCACAGGCTTGAACTTCGGGTCGACTCGTAGACGGTGCTCAGCCAGCCCCCTGGGAACTCCAGGCATGTCAGAAGGCTTCCATGCGAAGACGTCCCAGTTCTCACGGAGGAACTAGATGAGCGCTTCTTCCTATTTGGAGTCGAGCGTCGTCGAGATGTGAGTCGGAGCAGCGTCGGGGTCGGTCGGGTGAATGTGAGCTGGCTTAGTTTCACCGGACGACTGAAAAGCAGATTCTGAAGCAGGCTTCTTGGCTCGTAGCAATTCACTCAGATCAGCAGTCTTCTGGTACTCTTGTAGCTCAACAACTGCCATCTGAGCATCAGCAATCTTCGATCCTTTCTGAAAACACTCTTTTGCTTTCTTCCGATTGCCGGTAACGGTGATCACACCTCTGGGGCCGGGCATCTTCAACTTGAGATACACGTAGCATGGTCGAGCCATGAAGCGTGCATAAGCTGGCCAGCCCAGAATAGCATGATAAGCACTTTGGAAGTCCACAACCTCAAATGTCAACTTTTCCCTGCAGTAATTCTTTGAGTCACCGAAAACCATGTCGAGAGCAATCTGGCCGAGTGACTCGGCTTTCTTTCCAGGAATGACTCCATGGAAGCTCATGTTGCTGGCACTGAGCCTGGACATCGGAATGCCCATCCCTTTCAATGTTTCAGCATACAATATGTTCAGGCCACTGCCACCATCCATCAGGACTTTGGTCAGTCGAGTGCCTTCGACAACTGGGTCGACCACCAAAGCTTGCCTCCCAGGGGTGGCAATGTGCGTAGGGTGATTGGACTGGTCGAATGTGATGGCAGTCTGAGACCACTTCAGATAACTGGGTGTCACCGGAGCAACCATATTCACCTCACGGTTAATGACTTTCAGTCGACTTTTGCTTTCGACATCAGCAAAAATCATCAGGGTGGAATTGATTTGGGGATATCCGTCGTCGCTATCTTCCTTGTCCTCGACTCTGTCCGACTCTTTTTCCTTATCTTTGGGCTGTTTGCCCTGAAACTGCTGGATCAGGAGCCGGCACTGTCGAGTGGTATGCTTTGGGTAAATGAAATTACCCTCTTCATCTTTCTTGGTGTGGATGTGACATGGCAGATCCAAAACATCATTTCCATCTTGATCCTTGACTTTCTTGGGCTTCCAGGGGCCTTTGGGTTTTCCCTTGAAATTTCCCTGGGTTGCGGCCAGGGCCTCCCCAGGGGCGGCTGGCTTGGCCTTCCGCTTCTGCTTCCGACTGGAATTGCCTCCGGTTTCCTGGGCGACTGCTTTCTGCTTGCCACTCCGGAGTCGATCTTCATCTCCTCCGTTAGCGTATTTGGTGGCAATTTCCATCATCCGATTCAGGGACATTTCTCCGGTCCGACCGAACTTCAGGTTCAACTCTCTGTTCTTGACGCCTTCTTTAAAGGCACAAACTGCTTGGTGATCCGGTACGTTCTCAACTGTGTGATGCAAAGTGATCCACCTCTGGATGTAATCCCTCAGAGTTTCACTCGGCTTCTGCACGCAAGACCGCAATTCTGTAAGGCCTGCGGGTCGCTTGCATGTTCCCTCAAAGGTTGTGACAAACACTCGAGAGAGATCCTCCCAAGTGTAGATGCTGCTGGGTGCTAACTGATTCAGCCACGCTCTGGCTGAGCCCTCTAACAGGAGAGACAAATGCTTCATAGCCACCTCATCATTGCCACCGCCAATCTGTACAGCCACTCGGTAATCTTCGAGCCAAGTGTCAGGCTTAGACTCACCGGTCAACTTGCTGACTCCAGTCGCCAACCAAAAGTTGGGAGGAATCACCGCGGCCCTGATGGCTCGACTGAAACACTCTGGCCCTGAAACACGTATTCTGCTGCTGGCGGGCGCATCTCTGTTCTGGCCTTCCCGATGAGCCCTGTTCCTGTCAACCAAGCCTTGAACGAGGACAGATCTCGCGTCAAAGCCTAGGTCCCTGGGGTCGACAGAAATCCTCTGCCCAACGCTATGAGGGCGCCTGTCATCTCGATGTCGAGGCGCATATGACCCACTCCTCGGGGGAGGGGTTGGCACTCGACGTCGATCATCATGATCGGATCGGTGATCATACTGCTCATTCCTTCTGTACTGATCATGCCGGTCGCCACGTCCCTCACGCCTCGGGGGCGACGGCGGGCTGTGAGCCGACTGGACTGTATCTGTTGCAACGGATCGACTGTGGATCCTATTCCGTGACTGAGAAACAGCGGAATTCTGGTTTCCCGCCGCCCGGAGCAACGCTCTGATCTGTAACAAGCCCCTGCCAGCCTCCGACTGGGAGGGCTGAATCGATTCTGCTATACGGGCTGTGGCGGCCAAATTCTGAACTGGGGTTCGGTATACCTGCGTCGGCGGGAAGAGCTGGCCTCGACTAGACTCGGGAGACCGCTGTCGCGCTTGCTCGTCGAGTGCTCGCTGGAGATTCTCCAGTCGAGTGCGCTTGGCCAAATTAGCCAAGCGCGCGTCCTCCAAGGCCCGGGCTTCGGGGGACTCTCCGACGATAGGAGTGCGGAGTGCGTCCGTGTTCCGGCGGCAAAGCTCCTCTCGCTGTAATGACGTGAGAGGTTCGGGGAGATACTCATCGTGGGGATGCGACGGGTCGCCCCCACCCGCGCCTCCATCAGCGCGAGGGAAACCGGGAGGACTGTGCGTTCCATCGACCGCCAGGATCTCAGCCGCTGGGTCGCTGCTGTCGCACTCGGATGCGGTCTCCGCGGAGCCAGTCGACAGGTCGAACAGGCCGCAGAGGGATTCGTCGGGCTCAATTGCCGTGACTTGCGGGGCGGCCGACTGGCGAGCCACGGCATGCCTCACCCACCTCTGAAGTCTCGACCGACCGGAGCGCTTGCGCCGGTGGGAGACGGAGCGGGGAGATGATACGGGGGCCGACCGATACTGAGTCGACGGCTGCCGCAGGAGGACGCCACGAACGCATGCGCGGAAATGCGTCGCACCGCGGACGGGGAGCGCGTCGATGTCGAGTGGCGCCTCCAGAAGCCAGGCGGAGTCGTCGGCGATGAACGTGAGCGCGCCGAGGCGGATCTCGCGGCCCTCCACCAAAACTCCGCACGAAACCATGATCAAAGGGATCGGAAAAATCGCAACTTCTCCAATCAGGTGCTAAGATTCTGGCCCCACGGTGGGCGCCAACTGTCGTGGTTCTAACTCTGACAGTGATGTAGGGGGGTATGTATGGAGAGGCTAGATCTCAGCAATTGGGAAGTTGTAAACACACCAAGATGTACGAGTTCAGGCCCTTCGCGGAGGAAGTAACAGCCCTACGTCTCGGTGCCCGGAGGCGGTCGACTGGATTACTGGCGTGTGAATAACAGGGGTGCGAACCCTTCATACTGAGGAGGGGGGTGGCTTATATAGAGTTCGCCGGCCCCCTCCTGCCCTCAGTAATGCAGGGTTTAAGGTACATTTAAGGTTGGGCGTTACTGGTAACGCCCCTAATAAAGTGCTATAATGACCATAAAGACTACTTGATAGCCGACCGTTTGACTGCGGAGTGACTTTAGGTCTCCTGGCGGTCGAGTGGTTGGCTTCATGGTCGAGTGATAGCTTCTTGGTCGAGTGTCTTGAACCCGTCGAGTGGGATACCTTCAAGTCGATTGAAAGGTGACTTCTTCTAGGGATGTCCTAGGGTAGGGCTTTTTGGACAGGTCCGTGCCCCTACCCTAGGTACATGGCTTCATAAACTGACATTTGGCTTCTTGCCAGTAAGGAGCTCATAGGATGTCTTGTTCAGAAGCTTGTGAAGATAAACATGGTTGATGATATGGCATGCAGTATCAATGGCTTCAGGCCAGAACTTTCTTGGAGACTTGTATTCATCAAGCATCGTCCGGGCCATCTCAATAAGTGTTCTGTTCTTGCATTCCACGACGCCATTCTGCTGCGGCGTGTACGGAGCTGAGAATTCATGTGTGATGCCCAAAGTATCAAGATAAGTATCTAGGCCAGTGTTCTTGAATTCAGTGTCATTGTCACTTCTGATGTGCTTGATCTTGACGCCATAGTTGTTCATGGCTCGATTGGCGAAGCGTCTGAAGACATCCTGCACTTCAGTCTTCTAGAGGATTATATGCACCCAAGTATATCTTGAATAATCATCAACAATGACAAAGCCATAGAGACAAGCAGTAGTAGTAAGAGTTGAGTAATGAGTGGGACCGAAAAGGTCCATGTGGAGCAGTTCGAAGGGTTGAGTCGTTGTCATGATTGTCTTCGAGGGATGCTTGGCCCTCGTCATCTTTCCTGCTTCACAGGCACCACATAAGTGATCCTTCTTGAACTTGACGCCCTCGATGCCTATGACATGCTTATTATTTGCAAGGGTGTGCAGGTTCCTCATGCCAGCATGCCCTAGCCTCTGATGCCAGAGCCAACATTCAGAAGCTTTTGCTAGAAGACATACGGCAAGTTGTGGTCCCGCTGAGAAATCTACCACGTACAAATCATCTTTCCGATACCCTTCAAAGACTAGAGACTTGTCAGATTCCATTAGAACAAGGCAACGATATTTTCCAAACATCAGAATCATGTTCAAATCGCAAAGCATTGAGACAGACATTAAGTTGAAACCAAGGGATTCAACAAGCATGACTTTATCCATGTGTTGATCCCTTGAGATTGCAACTCTACCTAGACCCAATACCTTGCTTTTACCAGTGTCAGCAAATGTGATGTGACTTTTGTCAGATGGATGTAAGGTTGAGTCCATGAGAAGACTTTGCTTGCCAGTCATGTGATTAGTACACCCACTATCAATAATCCACTCTGAAGCAGCTGGTGTCGTACCCTACAGTGCAGTTAGGGGGATAGGCTTCACGAAGAGAATTGTGAAGCATAAACATTTGACGAGCAAGTGGATTATGAAAGCTTAGATCGAGGTTAGGACTGATAGGGCAAGTAGCAAGCGACTCAGGAACAAAATACATAATAAGACCATTTGGGCATTTGATCTTGTGCCCTACAAGATGTTTAAGGTCCCCAGCAATAGCTTCAGACGAATTTGATTGTCGACTGGAGACCTTTCCCTGCAAAAGAGAGTTAAGCTTTCTTAGCCACCCACATCTTCAAGGGTGGCTTCAAAGCAATGAGTCTAAGTGCAGCATCTGAGAATTTTGGCTTTGGAGCCCTAGCAAAAAGTCTTGCAGGTGGACAATAGTACTCATAAGAATAAGCAGAGTAGTTCTTGGTCTTATGAACATGGCGGTTTGATGAAACACGCTCATATTCATAGGCTTGAGTATGGCTTCCCTGCAAAACATTTGCATTAGTGCGACTTGGGTGAGTCCATTGTCTGTATGAAGCCTTTGGACCATATGAAGCCTGTGGTCTGGGGTTTGTCTTCTTCACTTGTGGTGTCATGATGACATTCACAGGAAGATTCTCCAGCAACCTTTTCGGCACCCAGACTTTCTTCACAGGTGGCCCATTCCTGCAGTTAGTACCAATATACCTGGCAAACACTTCACCATTCTGATTCTTAAACAGTTTATAGTTTGCATCAACAGATTCATCAATAACAATGGGATTAGCACAATTGAAGCCTGACAGGGTGGATGGATCCACTTAGGGTTCCTTTGCAGCAACCCATGTGGTTTTGGGGTACTACTCAGGTTTCCAGTAAGAGCCATCAACATTCATTTTCCTTTCGAACCCAAGACTCTCTTTTCTAGGGTTTCGGTTCAGGATCTGCCTTTTGAGGACATCACATAGTGTCTGATTCCCTTTGAGACTTTTGTACATCCCTGTTTCAAGCAATGTCTTCAACCTAGCATTTTCATCAGCAATTGCAGTGGTATCCTCAGCAGAGGGGTTAGTTACCACATCAATAGTTGAATATATTACAATAGTAGCAGCAGTAGAACATCCAGCAACAGAAGTAGCGTTGTCACGCTCAATGCATTTAAGACATGGTGGTTCAAATCCTTCCTAAGCGGGACTGATCTGTTTGGCGTGAAGTGACTCGTTTTCCTATTGAAGATCTTCATGATCCGCTCTCAATTTCTCAAGATCTTGATTCCTTTGAAGATAATCATAGGAAAGCTTTTCATGAGTTGTTGAGAGCATTTCATGACGACTTTCAAGTTCCTCATACTTAACATGAATATTTTTTATGTCTTCAATTAAGGTCTAAGATCGACTCATTTCAGCGTCTAACAGGTCATCGCTTTTGTCTAGTAGTTTTTGAATATGTTCCATAGCCTTCTGTTGTTCAGTTGCAATTTTAGCAAGTGTTTTGTAGCTGGGTTTGGAACCACAATCAGAGTCATCTTCACTGGATGTTTGATAGTGAGTAGTGCGTGCGTTTACCTTGGTACCGTGTGCCATGAAGCAGTAGGTGGGAGAGGAGTAGTCCTTGTCATTTGCATCGGTGTCGGTGATGAATTCATTGTCTTCAGTGTTGAAGATGGACTTGGCAACGTATGCTGTAGCCAGACTTGCAATGCCAGAATCGGACTCCTCCTCAGACTCCACCTCCGCCTCCTCGGAAGCGGACTCCTCCTCTGAGTCCATTTCCTTGCCAACAAACGCACGAACCTTGCCAGATGAGCTCTTCTTGTGTGATGAAGACTTTGATGAAGACTTGGAAGAAGACTTTGAGTATTTCTTCTTCTTCTTGTCGTCAAAATCATACTCCTTGCTCTTCTTTTTCTTCTTGTTCTCATTGTCCCACTATGGACACTCAGAGATGTAGTGGCCAGGTTTCTTGCACTTGTGGCATGTTCTCTTCTTGTAGTCATGACCAGAAGCTTCATCATTCTTTGAGCTTGATCGTGAAGACTTTCTGAAGCCTTTCTTCTTGGTGAATTTTTGGAACTTCTTCACTAGCATAGCAAGCTCCTTTCCAATGTCTTCAGGATCATCAGAACTGCTGTCAGATTCTTCTTCAGAAGAGGAGACAACTTTTGCCTTCAAGGCACGAGTTCGCCCATAGTTGGGACCGTAGATGTCTCTTTTCTCAGAAAGCCGAAACTCATGTGTGTTGAGCCTCACAAGTATGTTAGACGAATCGAGTGTCTTGAAGTCAGGACGTTCTTGAATCATCAGGGCTAGGGTGTCAAACGAGCTGTCAAGTGATCTCAGGAGTGTCTTGACGACTTCATGCTTGGTGATCTCAGTAGCGCCGAGGGCTTGAAGCTCATTTGTGATGTCAGTGAGTCGATCAAACGTGAGCTGAACATTCTCATTGTCGTTTCTCTTGAAGCGGTTGAAGAGGTTGCGAAGGACACTGATTCTCTGATCTCTCTGGGTTGAGACGCCTTCGTTGACCTTGGGGAGCCAGTCCCAGACTAGCTTGGATGTTTCCAGAGCACTCACACGGCCATACTATCCTTTGGTCAGATGACCACAGATGATGTTCTTGGCAGTGGAGTCCAGTTGAACGAACTTCTTGACATCAGCAGCGGTGACACCTTCACCAGCCTTGGGAACGCCATTCTTGACGACATACCATAGGTCGACATCAATGGCTTCAAGATGCATGCGCATCTTATTCTTCCAGTAGGGATATTCAGTTCCATCAAAGACTGGGCACGCAATGGAGACTTTGATTATCCCTGCAGTCGACATAGCTAAAACTCCAGGTGGTTAAACCGAATCACACAGAACAAGGGAGTACCTTGCTCTGATACCAATTGAAAGTGCTAGTGATCGACTAGGGGGGGGTGAATAGGCGATTTTTTATGAAAGTCTTCAAAACATGGAAGTTTCGAAGACAACCGATAGAAATAAACCTATTATCATGCAGCGGAAGGTAGACTACACTAAGCAAGCCATAGTCAAGTATTCAATGAAGTGAAAGCACACCGACTAATAGCAGCTAGGAAGTATAGATCAGGTAGGAAGATAGTGTGAAGCCAATCAGAACAAGCGGTCACTCAGTGAAGACAAAAGATAATGCAAACAGGCAATGACTTCATTAGAGCCAACAGTAAGTAAAGGAATGGGAAGGACGAAACCAGCGACTCGTTGAAGACAATGATTTGTTGGACCAGTTCCAGTTGCTGTGAAAATTGTACGTCTGGTTAGGGAGGCTGAGATTCAACTCAGAAGACCGTGTCTTCACCTTATTCCCCTTGAGCTAAGGACACCCAGTCCTCGCCCAATCACTCTGGTAAGTCTTCAAGGTAGACTTCCAAACCTTCACAGACTTCGTTCATCGGCGATCCACAATGACTCTTGGATGCTCAGAACGCGACGCCTAACCGGCTGGAGGATTCACAGTCCTCAAGTGTAATAAGTCTTCAGATCACACAGACAGGAAGACTTCAGTGATGCCTAACACTCTTTGGCTCTGAGTGTTTAGGGCTTTGTCCTCGCAAGGAATTCTCTCTCAAAGGCTTCGAGGTGGGTTGCTCTCAAACGACAAAAGCCGTACACTAACTCTGAGCGGCCAACCGTTTATGGTTGTAGGGGGTGGGCTATTTATAGCCACTAGGCAACCCGACCTGATTTGTCCGAAATGACCCAGGGTCACTAAGGAACTGACATGTGTTCCAACGGTCAGATTTCAAACACACACGGCAACTTTACTTGAGCTACAAGCAAAGCTGATTTACCCAGCTCTGGATAAGATTTGCTCTCATTGTCTTCGCTTGAAGACATAGGATTTTGGTTAAGCATCACTTCTGTCATTCTAACTGGTTCAATTGGACCCCACTTAACAGTATGGTGGTTCCTATGACTCAACAAAGAATAAAAAAAAAGAACGACGAAACAACTAAGTCTTCGTGCTCCATAGTCTTCATGCAATGTCTTCTCTTGTCATAGTCTTCAATGTGAATGTCTTCACATACCATTTTTGACTTCAATGTCTTCATACATTTTTAGGGGTCATCTCTGGTAGGAAAACCGAATCAATGAGGGACTTCTACCTGTGTTATCCTGCAATTCCCACAAACACATTAGTCCCTCAACCAGGTTTGTCGTCAATACTCCAAAACCAACTAGGGGTGGCACTAGATGCACTTACACATAGTATTCTCCAGGAGTGGGAAGGGCTGTGAGCTCAATGATGCCTTGAGCTTTAGCTTCATGATGAACATCTCCTGTTATCCACTCAAGGATCCAAGTCTTCGGATCCCTGTTGTATCCACAAATGTGGAGGGTAGCATAGAATTGAAGCAGAAGTTCTTCATTCCAGTGTTCCTTTGCAGTCACAAAATTAAGCAGATCCGCATCACGGAAGCAGTCAAGGGCTTCTTCAAGGCATGGCAGTCCAGCAATGGCTTCACAGTCAAGATGCATGTGAGGGAAGATGCATCCCTGATTGTATAAGATGCATGAATAATAGCTTCACTATTGATAACTCCAGAATCGGTCCGAAGAGATTCTTGGCCTTGTGTAGGGGTTCTTGGCACTGTTGAAGAATGTGTTGTGTGCCTTGAATCCATTCAGATTAAATGATCCTGGTGAAGTTGCAGTACCTGGAAACCATGGTAGCCTTGGCTTTGGCTTCTGGACCTGAGGCCTGTGCTCCACATGATAGGCAAACTGGGGTCCAGGAGTAGGCGGAGGAACCAGGATTGGCCAGCGAACGGTAACAAGTTGTCCATGAGCATATGCTTGCTCGATGGTGTCTGGCCTTGGAGGAGGTACAAGAGCAGAGGCATTGGCTTCAGGCAGCGGATTTGCTTCGGGTGCTGCATTGGCTTCAGGTGCATTCACTTCTAGCACCACATTAGCTTCAGGCGCCACATTAGCTTCAGCCATGACAACGTCATTGGCTTCAGTGTTGATGTTGGTGGCCGCCTCAGTATGGGTAACCTCCACTTCAGGAGCTGGAGGGTCGGACACGTTCTCCTCGAGAACAACTTCAGGGTTGGACGGGGGTGTACCAAAACGTTCTTCTCTTGGTTCTTCATGGTCATCGGCTGATGCAGCCGCAATATCTTCAGCCGTTTTGGCTTCAGATTCAGGAATGTTCATAGTAGGAGAGGCTTCAGGAAAGACTTCGCGTGAAACGGATTGGCGCTCTTCTCCTTCTGGAACACTTGACAATTTGACCTATGGCCTTGGTCCTTCATGAAGCCTGTGAAATACTGGCGATGCCTGTGGAGATGGAGTTGGTTGGGCCTCAAAGTCTTCACTGTCAATCACCAGAGTGGTGACCTGTGGTGGGGGAGTGACTGGTGTTTCTTCAGCACGAGGGGATTCTTGAGGGTGATCAGCCCATGAGTCATCCTGAGCAATTGGCGTCAATGGACGACCAATGCTGATGAGTTTGCTGTTCGTGAGAACATGCGATGATACAAAATTGTGCTCGATCTGAGGAAGGACTTCATCATCTTCAACATTGTCGTGAGGACCAATGTCTTTAGCTGTGGTGGGGTCAATAGCTGGATTCTCTTCAGCTTCAGGAGCCTTTGTGAAAGCAGGCTCATGAACTACCAAACAACATTCTCGATGTGCAGAGGAAGGACGAGCAACAGAAATTGGCTCGACAACAAGGGGCTCTGTGGAAGCAGCCCGGTCTCTCTTCTTTGTTTTTCTTTTCTTGGTTGGGGGAGCATCATCAGTGGTGGCTTTGGTCTTGTGCTTTCTGGCTTCGGATTCAGCTGCTCTAATTTTTTTGAATGCTGAAGCCACTGTGGGGACCTTAGGCTTCGAGCCTGTCATACTGGCTGGGAAGACAATGCGAGGTTCTTCCTGCCTTGATGCTTCTGGTTCGGCCACAGCTGGCTTCTTCTTCTTCTTGGTAGCCATTCTGGGGTCGATGCCTGGTCGCCCCAAAGCCTTGCGCTTTTCAGCTTCATTGTAGCCTTGAACACTTTTGGAAGTAAGATTCTTCATGCGCTCACGAGAACCTTTTGCTTCTTCTCGTTTCTTGTGGAATGCCTCCTTGAGCTCATGCATCATGACATCTGGGCTGTCAAACCACTCATCAATAAACTTGTATAAGATTTCCACATCAAAGAGGGGAAGATCATTGAAGATTTCCGCCTCTTGCTTGCTCTTTATCAAATGCTCAAGAGAGTCATAGCCAAGATCATCATCGCTGGATAGATCAATGGCGTCATTCTCGTTTCTCAAAACAGCAGCAGGGGTCAGTGCTTGACCAGTGGGTTGCATGGGCTTTTTCAACTTGGCAGACTTGGAGATGCGTGAGAGATCTTCAGACTGCACACTGGCTTCAGGAGGTGCAGTGGCCAGAGGCTTCACCCGTGAGACCTTTGGTGCAGAGGGGGGCTTTGAAGCCTTTGGTTTCTGTTGCTTCATAGGCTTCGGAGGTGCAGGCGCTTCATCAGAATCAGAGTCATCTGCAGAGTGGTCCACGGCTGCCCCTTGAACCTGAATGTGAGTGATGAGACCTTCTAAGTTGTAGAAGGGCCCAATAAGATTGGGTTCAGCTTCGCGTGTGCCATCAGCTGGTGGTGCAGATGGGCCTGGGTTGAAGTCTAATCCCAAAGACTTCTTGTTTTCCTTGGCCGAGTTCTTTGCAGCCTGATAGTTGTGCTTGAACAGATTATCTTCACGACACCATAACAGAGAGGATGGGTCGGCATTAGCAGGCTGAGGTCCACGAATCATGCAAGGGTAGAAGCCTTGAGCAATAGCTTCGGACTTCGACTTGGGCTGAAGACCTTTGTAAATTATATCTCCACAGGGGCCCTTTAAGGCATTCTTCTCAGCATACTCCTTGGTGACGAATCTGTACTTGAACCATTCCTCTGCCCAATGTCTTCGAATCCATAGGATTCGGTTCTTACGTTCTCCATAGGTTTCTTCCGGATCTGACTTGTATAACTCATAGAGATCCGATGGAAGGTCCTTAGCAGTGTTTCCACGGCGTTGTCTGCCACCCTTCCTGACTGATTTTTGAGTTGCCATGAAGTTTAGATTGAAAGTCTTCAACACTGTCGAAGTCTTCCGTCTACTGGTCAGACAGGAACTGGCTTCAGGAGAATTTATGTGACGCTGTAAGAATTATTTTGATCGAACTCTTTACCATTGGCGTCAGAATCTAGATGACTCTTGGTAGGCATTGGCGTCGTGTAAGCTTTGCAGTCTTGCATTCAAAACTTCTTCAGGAAATCCTTGAGGTATTTCTCTTGAGATATGAATATGCCGTTGCATTGCTTCGTATTTGAAGACCAAGGAAGAACTTCAGCTCACCCATCATGGACATCTTATATTGCTGTTGCATCCTGTATCCAAACTCATCAATATATTTCTGATTAGTGCAACCGAAGATAATGTCATCCACATATATTTAGCACACAAACAGTTCACCATCATATGTCTTCGTGAAGAGTGTGGGATCTAGGGAACCATGTTTGAAGCCTTTGCTCTTCAGGAAGTCTTTGAGTGTGTCATACCAAGCACGAGGGGCTTGTTTGAGGCCATACAATGCCTTGTTGAGCTTATACACCATGTCAGGATGTTTTGGATCTTCAAAGCCAGGCAGTTGTGCAACATACACTTCTTCAATCTTTCCATTGAGAAAAGCACTCTTCACATCCATTTGATACAGAAGGATGTTATGATGATTTGCATAGGCCAGCAGTATGCGTATCGCTTCAAGCCTAGCCACAGGAGCAAATGTTTCATCAAAGCCAATTCCTTCAACTTGAGTGTATCCTTGAGCAACGAGACGAGCTTTGTTTGTGACAACTTGACCATGCTCATCTTGCTTCTTGCGATATATCCATTTAATGCCTAGGATATTGTGCTTACGAGGATCAGGATGCTTGACCAGTTCCCATACATTATTCAGCTCAAACTGTTGAAACTCTTCTTGCATAGCTTGAATCCATTCAGGTTCCATGAAGGCTTCATCAACTTTCTTGGGTTCAGATATTGAGACGAATGCGAAGTGCCCATAGAAATTTGCTAGTTGTGTTGCCCTTGAACGAGTGAGTGGATCAGGTGCATTGATGCTATTAATTATTTTCTCAATCTGTACTTTATTTGCAACACGAGGATGAACATGACGAAGATTTTGCTCTTGCTGATCATTGTCATCGTTAGAAGGATTGTCTTCAGGCTAAGTATTGTCTTCAGGTTGATCAGGTACAGAGATGATGAGTTCCTCTTCGGACTGTGCTTCAGACGTATGATTTCTCCAGTTCCCATAAGCTTGATGGATTCACTGGATGGAACTTCATCTAGCACATTTGGCAGGTGCTCTCTCTGCGAGCCGTTAGTCTCATCGAACCGCACATCCACAGTTTCAACCACTTTATAGTGAAAGAGGTTGAAGACTCTGTAGGAGTGCGAATCCTTTCCGTAACCAAGCATAAAACCTTCATGTGCTTTCGGTGCAAATTTTGAAGTGTGATGTGGATCCTTGATCCAGCACCTGGCACCAAATACTCTGAAGTAATTGACATTTGGCTTCTTACCAGTGAGGAGCTCATAGGATGTTTTGTTCAGAAGCTTGTGAAGATAAACACGGTTGATGACATGGCATGAAGTATCAATGGCTTCAGGCCAGAACTTTCTTGGAGTCTTGTATTCATTGAGCATCGTCCGGGCCATCTCAATGAGTGTTCTATTCTTACGTTCCACGATGCCATTCTGCTACGGCGTGTACGGAGATGAGAACTCATGAGTGATGCCCAAAGTATCAAGATAAGTGTCGAGGCCGGTGTTCTTGAATTCAGTGCCATTGTCACTTCTGATGTGCTTGATCTTGACGCCATAGTTGTTCATGGCTCGATTGGCGAAGCGTCTGAAGACATCCTGCACTTCAGTCTTGTAGAGGATTATATGCACCCATGTATATCTTGAATAATCATCAACAATGACGAAGCCATAGAGACAAGCAGTAGTAGTAAGAGTTGAGTAGTGAGTGGGACCGAAGAGGTCCATGTGTAGTAGTTCGAAGGGTTGAGTCGTTGTCAAGATTGTCTTCGAGGGATGCTTGGCCCTCGTCATCTTTCCAGCTTCGCAGGCACCACATAAGTGATCCTTCTTGAACTTGATGCCCTCGATGCCTATGACGTGCTTCTTCTTTGCAAGAGTATGCAAGTTCCTCATGCCAGCATGCCCTAGCCTCCGATGCCAGAGCCAACATTCTGAAGCTTTTGCAAGAAGACATACGGCAAGCTGTGGTCTTGTTGAGAAATCTACCATGTACAAATCATCTTTCCGATACCCTTCAAAGACTAGAGACTTGTCATATTCCATTAGAACAAGGCAACGATATTTTCCAAACATCACAATCATATTCAAATCGCAAAGCATTGAGACAGACATTAAGTTGAAACCAATGGCTTCAACAAGCATCACTTTATCCATGTGTTGATCCCTTGAGATTGCAACTCTACCTAGACCCAATACCTTGCTTTTACCAGTATTAGCAAATGTGATGTGACTCTTGTCAGATGGACGTAAGGTTGAGTCCATGAGAAGACTTCGCTTGCCAGTCATGTGATTAGTACATCCACCGTCAATAATCCATTCTGAAGCAGCTGGTGTCATACCCTACAGTGTAGTTAGGGGGATAGGCTTCACGAAGAGAATTGTGAAGCATAAACATTTGACAAGCAAGTGTATTATGAAAGCTTAGATCGAGGTTAGGACTGATAGGGCAAGTAACAAGCAACCCAGGAACAAAATACATAATAAGACCATTTGGGCATTTGATCTTGCGCCCTACAAGATGTTTAAGATCCCCAGCAATAGCTTCAGACGCATTTGATTTTTGGCTGGAGACCCTTCCCTGCAAAAGAGAGTTAAGATTTCTTAGCCACCCACATTTTCAAGGGTGACTTCGAAGCAATGAGTCTAAGTGCAACATCTGAGAACTTTGGCTTTGGAGCCCTAGCAAATAGTCTTGCAGGTGGACAATAGTACTCATAAGAATAAGCAGAGTAGTTCTTGGTCTTATGAACATGGCGGTTTGATGAAACACGCTCATATTCATAGGCCTGAGTATGGTTTCCCTGCAAAACATTTGCGTTAGTGTGACTCAGGTGAGTCCTCTGTCTGTATGAAGCCTTTGGACCATATGAAGCCCGTGGTCTGGGGTTTGTCTTCTTCACTTGTGGTGTCATGACGACATACACAGGAAGATTTTCCATACACCTTTTCGGCACCCAGACTTTCTTCATAGGTGGCCCATTCCTGTAGTTAGTACCAATATACCTGGCAAACACTTCACCATTCTGATTCTTAAACAGTTTATAGTTTGCATCAAAGGATTCATCAATAACAATGGGATTAGCACAAGTGAAGCCAGATAGGGTGGATGGATCCACTGAAGGTTCCTTTGCAGCAACCCATGTGGTTTTGGAGTACTGCTCAGGTTTCCAGTAAGAGCCATCATCATTCATTTTCCTTTCGAACCCAACACCCTCTTTCCTAGGGTTTCGGTTCAGGATCTGCCTTTTGAGGACATCACATAGTGTCTGATGCCCTTTGAGACTTTTGTACATCCCTGTTCCAAGCAATGTCTTCAACCTTGCACTTTCATCAGCAATAGAAGTGGCATCCTCAGCAGAGGGGTTAGTTACCACATCAACAGTTGAAGATATTGCAACAGTAGCAGCAGTAGAACATCCAGCAACAGAAGTAGCGTTGTCACGCTCAATGCATTTAAGACATGGTGGTTCAAATCCTTCCTGAGCAGAATTGATCTGTTTGGCGCAAAGTGACTCGTTTTCCTTTTGAAGATCTTCATGAGCCGCTCTCAATTTCTCAAGATCTTGCTTCCTTTGAAGATAATCATAGGAAAGCTTTTCATGAGTTGTTGAGAGCATTTCATGACGACTTTCAAGTTCCTCATACTTAACATGAAGATTTTTTATGTCTTCAATTAAGGACTGAGATCGAGTCATTTCAGCGTCTAACAGGTCATCGCTTTTGTCTAACAGTTTTTGAATATGTTCCATAGCTTTCTGTTGTTCAGTTGCCATTTTAGCAAGTGTTTTGTAGCTGGGTTTGGAATCACAATCAGAGTCATCTTCATTGGATGTTTGATAGTGAGTAGTGCGTGAGTTTACCTTGGCACCGCGTGCCATGAAGCAGTAGGTGGGAGCGGGGTTGTCCTTGTCATTAGCATCGGCGTCGGTGATGAAGTCATTGTCTTCAGTGTTGAAGATGGACTTGGCAACGTAGGTTGTAGCCAGACTTGCAACGCCAGAATCGGACTCCTCCTCAGACTCCACCTCCGCATCCTCAGAAGCAGACTCCTCCTCTGAATCCATTTCCTTGCCAACAAACGCACGAGCCTTGCCAGATGAGCTCTTCTTGTGTGATGAAGACTTTGATGAAGACTTGGAAGAAGACTTTGAGTATTTCTTCTCTTCTTGTCGTCAGAATCAGATTCCTTGCTCTTCTTCTTCTTCTTGTTCTCATTGTCCCACTGCGGACACTCAGAGATGTAGTGACCAGGTTTCTTGCACTTGTGGCATGTTCTCTTCTTGTAGTCATGAGCAGAAGCTTCATCATTCTTTGAGCTGGATTGTGAGGACTTTCTGAAGCCTTTCTTCTTGGTGAATTTCTGGAACTTCTTCACAAGCATAGCAAGCTCCTTACCAATGTCTTCAGGATCATCAGAACTGCAATCAGATTATTCTTCAAATGAGAAAACAACTTTTGCCTTCAAAGCACGAGTTCGCCCATAGTTGGGACCGTAGATGTCTCTTTTCTCAGAAAGCTGAAACTCATGTGTGTTGAACCTTTCAAGTATGTCAGACGGATCGAGTGTCTTGAAGTCAGGACGTTCTTGAATCATCAGGGCTAGGGTGTCAAACGAGCTGTCAAGTGATCTCAGGAGTGTCTTGACGACTTCATGCTTGGTGATCTCAGTAGCGCCGAGAGCTTGAAGCTCATTTGTGATGTTAGTGAGTCGATCAAACGTGAGCTGAACATTCTCATTGTCGTTTCTCTTGAAGCGGTTGAAGAGGTTGCGAAGGACACTGATTCTTTGATCTCTTTGGGTTGAGACGCCTTCGTTGACCTTGGAGAGCTAGTCCCAGACTAGCTTGGATGTTTCCAGAGCACTCACACGGCCATACTATCCTTTGGTCAGATGACCACAGATGATGTTCTTGGCAGTGGAGTCCAGTTGAACGAACTTCTTGACATCAGCAGCGGTGACACCTTCACCAGCCTTGGGAACGCCATTCTTGATGACATACCATAGGTCGACATCAATGGCTTCAAGATGCATGCGCATCTTATTCTTCCAGTAGGGATATTCAGTTCCATCAAAGACTGGGCACGCAATGGAGACTTTGATTATCCCTGCAGTCGACATAGCTAAAACTCCAGGTGGTTAAACCGAATCACACAGAACAAGGGAGTACCTTACTCTGATACCAATTGAAAGTGCTAGTGATCGACTAGAGGGGGGTGAATAGGCAATTTTTATGAAAGTCTTCAAAACATGGAAGTTTCGAAGAAAAACGATAGAAATAAACCTATTACCATGCAGCGGAAGGTAGACTACACTAAGCAAGCCATAGTCATGTATTCAATGAAATGAAAGCACAAAGACTAATAGCAGCTAGGCAGTATAGATCAGGATGGAAGATAGTATGAAGCCAATCAGAACAAGCAGTCACACAGTGAAGACAAATAGATAATGCAAACAGGCAATGACTTCACAAGGACCAATCTGCAAATAAAGAGATGGGAAGGATAGAACCAGTGGCTCGTTGAAGACAATGATTTGTTGGACCAGTTCCAGTTGCTGTGACAACTATACGTCTGGTTAGGGAGGCTGAGATTCAACTCAGAAGACCACGTCTTCACCTTATTCCCCTTGAGCTAAGGACACCCAGTCCTCGCCCAATTACTCTGGTAAGTCTTCAAGGTAGACTTCCAAACCTTCACAGACTTCGTTCACCGGCGATCCACAATGACTCTTGGATGCTCAGAACGCGACGCCTAACCAGCTGGAGGATTCACAGTCCTCAAGTGTAATAAGTCTTCAGATCACACATATAGGAAGACTTCAGTGATGCCTAACACTCTTTGGCTCTGGGTGTTTTGGGCTTTGTCCTCGCAAGGATTTCTCTCTCAAAGGCTTCGAGGTGGGTTGCTCTCAAAGGACAAAAGCCGTGCACTAACTCTGAGCAGCCAACAAATTTATGGTGTAGGGGGTGGGCTATTTATAGCCACTAGGCAACCCGACCTGATTTGTCCGAAATGACCCTGGGTCACTAAGGAACTGACACGTGTTCCAACGGTCAGATTTCAAACACACACGATAACTTTACTTGAGCTACAAGCAAAGCTGACTTATCCAGCTCTAGATAAGATTTGCTCTCATTGTCTTCGCTCGAAGACATAGGATTTTGGTTAAGCATCACTTCAGTCATTCTGACTGGTTTACTTGGACCCCACTTAATAGTACGGTGGTTCCTATGACTCAACAAAGAAGAAAACGAAACAACAAAACAACTAAGTCTTCGTGCTCCATAGTCTTCACACAATGTCTTCTCTTGTCATAGACTTCAATGTGAATACCTTCACATACCACCTTTGTCTTCAATGTCTTAATACATTTTTAGAGGTCATCTCCGGTAGGTAAACCAAATCAGTGAGGGACTACTACATGTGTTATCCTGTAATTCCCACAAACACATTAGTCCCTCAACCAGATTTGTCATCAATACTCCAAAACCAACTAGGGGTGGCACTAGATGCACTTACAAATCTATTATTCATGCATCTTGTACAATCAGGGATGCATCTTCCCTCATATGCATCTTGATTGTGAAGCCATTACTGGACTGCCATGCCTTGAAGAAGCCCTTGACTGATTTCGTGATGCGGGTCTGCTCAACTTTGTGACTGCCAAGGAACACTGGAATGAAGAACTTCTGCTTCAATTCTATGCTACCCTCCACATTCGTGGATACAACAGGGATCCAAAGACTTGGATCCTTGAGTGGATGACAGGAGATGTTCATCATGAAGCTAAAGCCCAAGACATCATTGAGCTTACAGCCCTGCCCACTCCTGGCGAATATTATGAACCAGGTTGTCAACAACACCAGAATGCTTTGGAGAGCATTTTCCAGAAGCCAGAACCCAACATGAGTCAAATGATGAGCATGATGAAGCCTTTGCCACGCGACGCTGAATACCCAACCGAATTCTTTGTTGAAGAACTAGAGTATCTGCCCCGCACCATTTACCATATCATTAGAAAGACTCCATGGCCTGTCAAAGGACGTTCATCTACAGCGAAGCTTGAAGGAGCAATGAAGACTTTGGTTTTCTATATCTTCAATGGCATAAGCTTCAATGCTCAAGACTTCTTCATCAGGCAGTTGGCTGCATCTGGCTCCGACATCTTTGGTCTGAAGTTCTATGCTCCATGGGTATTCTTGCTAGAGGTTGATCTGTCTGTTGAAGCTATTTACCCAAAGCCTGTAAAGGATCCAATTTATCTTCACAATGTTGATCGTCAAAGCTTCACCCAGCCCATTGAAGGAGTTCAGGCAGTCTCTCGTGTTTATCCCTTGGCTGGAAACACACGTGCCCCTCGTGCCCAAACTGAAGCCACTGGAAGCACCATTTCCCAAAGGCCCCGGAAGCGATCTCGTGTTCTCAATGACCGAGAGCTTCTCGTCGCTCTACGTCAGAAACAGGATAAGCATCATGACTGGCTTAAGCGTCAGATGCAAAGCCTCTTGGTGGACGTCAATCGCATTTGCAATCTTGCCACCAAGAATGCCTTTGTTACACATGAAAACCATCGAAGGTCCTGGAAGAGTTTGACTTTGCTCACTGCCGAAGAAGATCTTCAAGACGATGGCTTCACAGAAAGATTCAAGTTTGACTCCACTCCTCCAAGGAATGCTCACTTGCGTCGGACTCCCTCCCTTGAAGACTCTGACTATTCTTCCTCAGCTGCAATGGTGAATGCCAGAGTTATCGATGATCAAGACGATGCCACTTCACCACCTCCACCTTCAGCACGTATCGACATTGCACCAAGTTCTTCCGCACCACCGGACCTCAACGACGACCCTGCTGCTTCGCCTCCTCCTCATGGGAATGAGTAGAAGCTCTATGTCTTCAAACCTTTTTGGTCATTACTGACAAAAGGGGGAGAAACATATGAGTTGATAGTCTTCAAGCGGGTCCATATGGGTGGTTGCTTTACTTTTTGCTACATTTGCCAAGTGCTTACAACTCTCGCTTTTGAAACATTTGGTGTGTTTTGAGTTGTAACACTTAAACTTGATGGCCGTCTGCTACCTTTTTCGACACTATGTGATGCGATGATAAATTCCGCATGTGCGACGATAATTCCGATCGAAGTCATTTTGCAGACGTCCATTTTTCATTATGCATGTCATTATCTTCGTTATATCATTTCATGCATGATGAATTGTCTTCATAAGTAGAAGAGGAGCTCCGCAAGTACAACCTGCCATGTGCATTTGCATACAAAAGCAAAATACTTTTATGCATATCTTCAGGGGGAGCCCATCTGCTACTTACGAAGACAATACTTAAATCCTTTACAATTTCACATACTTTTATCCCCGTTGAAAACTTCAACCAGTTTGTCATCAATCACCAAAAAGGGGGAGATTGTAAGTGCATCTAGTGCCACCCCTAGTCGGTTTTGGAGTATTGACGACAAACCTGGTTGAGGGACTAATGTGTTTGTGAGAATTGCAGGATAACACAGGTAGAAGTCCCTCATTGATTCGGTTTTCCTACCGGAGATGACCCCTAAAAATGTATGAAGACATTGAAGACAAAGGTGGTATGTGAAGACATTCACATTGAAGACTATGACAAGAGAAGACATCGCGTGAAGACTATGGAGCGCGAAGACGTAGTTGTTTCGTCGTTCTTTTTCTTCTTTGTTGAGTCATAGGAACCACCGTACTGTTAAGTGGGGTCCAAGTGAACCAGCCAGAATGACTGAAGTGATGCTTAACCAAAATCCTATGTCTACGAACGAAGACAATGAGAGCAAATCTTATCTAGAGTTGGATAAGTCAGCTTTTCTTGTAGCCCAAGTAAAGTTGCCATGTGTGTGTTTGAAATCTGACCGTTGAAACACGTGTCAGTTCCTTAGTGACCCAGGGTCACTTCCGGAAAAATCAGGTCGGGTTGCCTAGTGGCTATAAATAGCCCACCCCTTACACCATAAATTGGTTGGCTGCTTAGAGTTAGTGCACGGCTTTTGTCGTTTGAGAGCAACCCACCTCGAAGCCTTTGAGAAAGAAATCCTTGCGAGGACAAAGCCCTAAACACCCAGAACCAAAGAGTGTTAGGCATCACTGAAGTCTTCCTGTCTGTGTGATCTGAAGACTTGTTACACTTGAGGACCGTGAATCCTCCAGCCGGTTAGGCGTCGCGTTATGAGCATCCAAGAGTCATTGTGGATCACCGGTGAACGAAGTCTGTGAAGGTTTGGAAGTCTACCTTGAAGACTTACCAGAGTGATTGGGCGAGGACTGGGTGTCCTTAGCTCAAGGGGAATAAGGTGAAGACACGGTCTTCTGAGTTAAATCTCAGCCTCCCTAACCAGACGTACAGTTGTCACAGCAACTGGAACTGGTCCAATAAATCATTGTCTTCAACGAGCCACTGGTTCTATCCTTCCTAACTCTTTATTTACAGTTGGTCCTTGTGAAGTCATTGCTTGTTTGTATTATCTATTTATCTTCACTGTGTGACTGCTTATTCTGATTGGCTTCATACTGTCTTTCATCCTGATCCATATTGCCTAGCTGCTATTAGTCTGTGTGCTTTCACTTCATTGGATACTTGATTATGGCTTGCCTAGTGTAGTCAACCTTCCGCTGCATGTTAATAGGTTCATTTCTATCGATTGTCTTTGAAACTTCCATGTTTTGAAGACTTTCATAAAAATCGCCTATTCACCCCCCTCTAGTCGATCACTAGCACTTTCAATAGGTATCAGAGTAAGGTACTCCCTTGTTCTATGTGATTCGGTTTAACCACCTGGAGTTTTAGCTATGTTGACTACAGGGATAACCACTTCGCTTTACCTAGTTGCTTTATTACATTTTTTCTTTCAAAATAACATATGTTTATTAAGTAAATGCAGTGTGACTTTACATCTGGATATCAAATGGCATGTGCCCATTTGGATTTATTTTGTTGTTTCCCTGTAGTCAACAGTAACATGTTATGTTTATATGCAGCTGTAGTTTCTAAATTGCATCGTTTTGTCCATATTTATTGTATTTAAAAGGGCACTTATTCCTAGAATTAGTATATGTATTCACTTCTTAATTTTCTGCTGTTGCCTTGCGTATTTTGCTCCTGCAGCTTCTCATATTTGGCTCTCTGGAAAGTTTGGACATTGATGACTTGCGCTTAAACACCAACTATTCTGGAGGTTATCATCCGTTATGTTTCCTTTCTTCTGTAAGAAAATCTGTCATTCCATTACTCAAGAAGCAGCTAGTAATCATATTGAAAGTTGTGACAGGCTATTCTTCCATTACTTAATAGATGCTTTGTGGCCCACCCCTCAATTTGTTATAATAATTGGTAGTTGTGCCATGAGGATATTTTTTGTTTGCTTTTGGTGTGACAAAATATTAATATGCTGAGTAAGCAGGTGTGCCGAAACCAAGCTAATCCACTACTGGTGTCTTGTGCTTGAAAACAGTTTAGTCTTCATAAAAATAACAAGCTTTTTATGTAGCCGCAGCGCTTTGAGCTACTCTTGGCAAACCATCTACAGAACAGCTGTTTTTTTGTGACTGGATGTTCTCGCGGGCCACTCCTTGGATTTGAGTACCTTGATCCGAAATTCTGCATTCAGAGGTTCAGTTTCCTGTATATCTATGTTTTATATTTGTTCTGTTGGAAAATTCATCTTGAACTCCTTTTTAATTTAGAGCTGGTGTCCCCGGCTTGGAGGAACATGGAGACCGTTTGCCCACCTCGGCTACTTGCATGAACCTTCTTAAGCTCCCTCCTTACAGAACATCAGTAAACCATACTAACCACATTTTACGTTTGGCACGCTAGTTCTTTTACATTCTACCTGCTCATTGATTTGCTTCAACATGACAAACTCTCTTCCTGGTTGTGTTGAACAGCAAGGAGCAGTTGCAAACCAAACTGTTGTATGCAATAAACTCGGAAGCCGGTTTCGATCTGAGCTAATTGCATTGTGGATTCAGACATTGTGCACAGTGTAGATAGTTGCTAGATAATAGCTTAAAGGCAACCAAGACCGAAGCACCTACGATTTGGGCCCAATTTAAAGCCCAACAAACAATGGGCAGACATCTTAGGGTGGCCGGGGAATCAGAGGCGGTGCCTGCAACAGCTTAGCAGCCATGACAAGGCCCACCGGCGGATACAGTGGTAAAGGCAAGCAAGCTTAGATGCTGTTGTAAGCAGCCATGAACATGTACATCTATCTATCTATCTATCTATCTATACCTATACTAATTACAGACTCCTAAGAAATTATCACATTAATTAGATTTTACGGACCGTTCATCTGGAGGGACCGAGTTATTATGGTGTAGATTAACCCACATATTTTATCAATTACTATACCAGAGAAGAAAAAAATAGGCAAATAATCGCATGAAGCAGTTTAGATCTAAAGCAACAAGAAAAAAAAAGAGAGAGATGGAATAGCATCGAACGGTTTAGATACGCAATTGTTTACATAAAAAAGAAAAAAAAGTTGAGCCATAGGATCGCACATGCCCGTACAAGGAGTTTGGAAGGATCCGTCATGCGCAGGCCTTCCATCAATAAAAATATTGAAACTAGAATACCACCGTGGCCAATGGATTTTCCTCGCTAGGTCCCGTGTAGACGTGCAATCAAGCCCTAAAAATCTACTATTACGTATAGAGACTCGGAAGCCTCTTCAATCGGTCAAGGAAAAAATTGCTCCACGGTCTTTTGCTCTTCCCGTGACAAAACAACTGGAAGCAAATTTTACTCCATGTATCCCTATCAATCTGGACAACAAATTCACGCCGCCACCATCGGTTCTCTTTTTGTTTTCCCAGCACGTTGCCCCACCTCCATCCATCCTTGAGGCCGCCGGTCGCGCCATGACGACGGCACGACAAAATCTCGCCGACGATTTCCACCACACAAAGCGCTATGGCCGATCTGCAGCATGGCATCGTTGCAGGATGGATCCCAGCCTCATCCGCTCCTCTAATTTTGCCATGTTCTTGATCTAGGGGACCGTCGTCCCTGAGCATGGCGTTGTTGTAGGACAGATCCCAGCCTTACCTACACCTCTAATTCTACTATGTTCTTGATCTAGGAGACCATCGTCCCAGCCGCATAGGAGTTGGAGGTGTTGTTGACTAAGTTCCTTGCATATACACGGGAGCATGGGTGATGGTGGTACTCCTTGGCACATGGGGTAGTGGTCCTGAAGGCCAGATGCAAGTCGTTATGCTCATAGTCTCACAAACAACGCAAAGCCACACAGGTACATATGTCGTTCCTTCAATAGGCCCTTCGATTTCTTTTGATCACTCTAAGGCATGTAATCTCTACATATTTGTAACTTTGATTCATCTTTTCCTTTTTTAGGTACTTATCACCCTGGAGGAGACATTATATATTTAATTGGTGTGCACTGTAAATACCTACGAGTTGTTCTTCTCCTATCCCCTGAATTTTATAATCACTTTTCTATTTGGTCTCAAACCAATATTTGATTTCTTTTCATCCAGGATTTTTCTGCCATGTGCCATGTCTTGGATTTCACATAGATGAACAAGAGTCAATTCTTGAGCGAGATGCCCAGCTGCAGGTGGTTGTTTGACCAGTTGTGAGATGTTTCATAAGGCACCTAATGGATGTTTGTGTTGTTCGCATGTTCCACTGTATATCCAGGTCGTATGGTCGAGAGCCGAGAAAGAGGCAGTAGGATGGTTGGTCCAACCTTATTGAGAAAATTCTAAGCATGTGATCATTGTCCAGATTTCCCTCGCTTAACAATTATCACCATCGTCTGCACTAGGTTAGTGAGAAGCTTCCTTTTGGAAATTTCCTCTTCTAGCTTTGTGACTTTAAAAAAATGAGAATGATAGATTATACAATTTCTATTTCTTTGAGAGTAAATTGGCATACAAGGACACCCTTGATGTACTGTTTTCTTTTATTTTTCTTACTGAAGTCAGGAATTGTGGTACCTTATTTAAGTGGTTTGGATAGAAGACGTTATGTGTCCTGGGCACTAGAGTGGAAAGCATTGCTTCTCTTTTCATGTCTTTTAGAGCAGTGGAGCCTGCCCCGAAAGAGGAGAAGGTGTGCCATGTTGAGATGGTGCCTTAATCCATTAAAATTCAATGTTTGGTTCTGAATTTTGTTTGAACTTAATTAGAACTAGGCTGTGCTGATGTTTTCCACTTCAAGTATTAAAGAGGTACGAATTTCTTGCTGTTTTGTGAGGCTTCGTCGTCCAGCTCATTGTACCCAATAACGAGTGTGTCAAGTAGAATAGTTTCTGATGCTGCTGGATTAACACATAAATCTGTTGGTTTCATCTCTTTGATAGCATGAGGAGCCTATATAGTATTATCAAGCGCTTTTGTTAGATCAATTGTTGTTCAGTACTTCCAATTCGTTGTCTTATTTTATCTCTTTGTTGTGTTCCCCATAAGGAAATCTCCAGTATATTTGCATGGATTGTCTGACAAAAAGTCAACCAGTGATCTATGGTTGGATGTTCGCCGTAGTCACCAGCCGACCAGCGTCGATCAATCAACACCGCAGCTGCATCGTTCATACAAGGTCAGGACTCATATAGGTATGTAAAGGCACATGTACGTCCAACTGTAAGTACGCAAAGATACATAATTAGCAGTTTTATATAATCAGGGTTTTGCTGAGGTTGTTCAAGCCGTCCATAAATTTCCTCTTAGTCGTTCTGTTAATTACCACTGCTGCCTTCAATTGAGACTGCACCATATCTGCCAGGAATCCATGTCGTTACAATGTCTCCTTAATTTCTCTCCTCCCCTTCCAGCATATATGGGTGATGTCCCACACAAAGTTGTTGCTTGCACTATGTCGTGGCCAAGGGTGAATACACCACATGGTGAGGATCGATGCCTTATGAGCTATGATTTCCTATTTAATGTTAGATATGAAACATATCCCGTGTTTTAGTAATTATAGCTTTGTCTCTGTACTATAGATGAATAATAGAATTAATAATTTCTCTAACTTGAGTTGTAACTGAAAAATGCCTGCCTATGATTATCAGTAGTTGTACAAGGACAATGCTCATCCACTGATGGGTTTTCCTTACTATAATTTGTATTATTGGCTGCCGCAGAATATGGTAATGGAATGATTCTACCGTGTTACAGCTCTCTATATATAACCAAGCAAACAAGAGAAACTTATATAAAAAGGAAAATCCGGGGCACTCATCCGGGCCTAACATGGAAGTAAATTTGAAACTTTCGTCCATCATCGATGTTGTGCATATATACTAGATGAAGAATACAATGAGTATCTACATTCCAAATTTAAATTTTACACATGCTCAAATATGTGATTCAGGTGCAAATAGTTATATGTAACGATGTTTGCCATAATGTTCAACATAATCTTTCTAGAAGTTACCCTACAGGGCATAAACAGGCCCCATGTTGTATCAATTCTTAGTTTCTTATAATCTCACTTGAATAAGGTATCTTCTTGAATTACCAACTGTTTTTCGTTACCCAATTAATTTGAAGTGTCAACCATATGAATTATATGGAATATTCTTATTTTTTTCCTAGATTGAGTTTTCAAGGGAAACAATTGTTTATAATTATGGAAAACAAAAGAATTTGCTAAGTTTGCCATATGCTAAGGTCTAAGCAAGTAGGCAATAACTAGCAGACTTTGCATATTACTGAAATGAGACAAATAATACTCACTCTAATCCATATTAATTGTCATTGACTCATGTTTTCTTTCCTCATGTTTAAGAACTTATATCAGATTACCTCACCACAAACTATTTTTAGCTGTACAGGCACATACGATTGCTGGTTGCAGCCAACTAACAGATTTGCGAAAGTACATTCCTACGAAATGTCATGTTTCAAATCCTCGAGGATTCAGTGGATGGGTCATTCATATCTGATTTCATAAAACACATTATTATCTGATAATATATATATATATATATTCGAATGGGATATTAATTAACAAGGCCGTGCAACGCACGGGTTGACGACTAGTATGTATTAGTCGTTGTGATTGAATGGCCGCTTGTGGAATAATATAAGGGATGAATGAAATTGGTAGTTCAGAGTTCGTTAAATTTCAGTGTTACCCCAGGTATGCTTTAGTTGCCTGCTGGAGTTTAAGGGTTCGTTAACCTTTGTGTGGCCCCCTCTTGGCCTGGCTTCGCTGGTCTACGTTAGCATTTGGCTATATACCCCTGCCCAGTAATGGTCATGATCAAGTACGCTATTTTAGACTGTTCTAAATCATAAGAATTCAAGTTACTGGTAATTCCGCCTGATTTCAACCTAGAAAAGCAAACAAACTTAACCGTGTAGGAAATGCCATTTTGGGGCATCTCAAATCGATAGCCAAAATGCCAGCCTTAGAACTTAATTCAGAACAATCTTGGGTATTGGGAAGCTGGTTTCTAACGCATTTGAAGTGTCACAACAGTCGCCACCTCCTCCCTCCCTATCCTTGGTTCCCCTCGCCAATGCTAGAGAACATTGGTTGAGCTAATTCTCAACACTAGTCAATGAAGGAGGTGGCGGGGTGGTCTCTGCTTCGGTGGATAGATGTGATTTAGGGGAGGTCTCTGTTTGGTAGTGATGCGGAGCATCCTACGGTCATCTCCATGTATACTTCAACTACTCCCCAAACCCCAAGTAGACATACGACAAGAGCTCGTGCACGTGCCATTGGACATAAGGTGAACTCTCTTCGAAGTACGTCACCATCACAATGTAGACGCTCGAGAGGAGCACAAGAGAAGACCACGCGACAAGCACCACCAAGACGAAACTTCGGCGCCACCTTCAAGGCGACTGCATACACGCATGGGCAATCCTTCCATCTTTGGAAGCACCCCATATTGGAAATATGCCCTAGAAGCAATAATATTGTACTATTATATTTTTATTTTCATAATTAAGAGTTTATATTTCATGCCATAACTGTTATGATCCCGGAATATGCGATTTAGTGGAAAATTCATATGCACGTGTGGAATGATGAGCGGTAAATAATAGGTTCCCAGTCTTGCCTCTAAGACTGACTCAAGTGTTGTCGGTGATCATGTTTTCCGGATCTTAGGATATCGTTAAGTGTAAGATAGTCCTAAAACAACATTGAGAATATGACGTTAGAAGAACATCATATTGAATTGACCCAAAACTTGTTTGTTATACTTTGAGATAATATCATCTGAAATCAATTGTTATAACACGGAGTGTTAACATGTGTTTTAGTTCTAGACCATGAGAGTATCACAATCACTTCTTACCTGGACTTTGGGTTACTCAAACGTCATCTGTGACGGCGATCATAACGACAACTTATAGGTTCATCGGAAAGTTTGACAAGGGACTAGATAGATCGAGAGTGGAATTTGCTCCTCCGATGATGGAGAGATATTCTTAGGGCCCTCTCGGTGTGACGGCGTCCATCATCATCTGGCCAGACACAGGTGATAACGTCATGGGGATGCTAGAATACTTCAACAAGAAAGAAGAACAAAACTGGTAACAAGGATAACGGTATAGTGAGCATGTGTATGACTCGGGAGGATACCGACGCACCTCGGGTTTTATAAAGTATCGTGAAGCAAATGGAACATCACATGATAACCATAGGTTCACTTTAATGCCATTCATGTAATCATAGGGATCGATATGGACGTCCACAGTTCCGCTATTGGTCATTGAACGAAGGGGTTTCGTTCATGTCTATGTTATCGAACCTACAGGGTCACAAGCTTAAGGTAATCATAATCTGCTGAGTGTTAGTAGGACAGGAATAATGAGAATGTAATTATGATTGTTTCATTAATATTCAGAATAGTTCCAAGAGGAACCGAAAGCCTTTCGGGGTCACCGGAAGGGTTTCAGAGTTTATGGGGCAATACTGGGTATTCCTGATAGATAATATATAGATGGAAAATGTTTTTAGTGATGTTAAATTAATAATAAAATGCCCTAGTAATTTTTAGGAGGCTTTTATATTTAATTTAATATCAACAAGGTTTAAAAGGGCAAGTGGTGGAAGGAGAACTGGGCCACCATGGCCCATGTAGGGGAGGCGCCCCTTATTCCCTTGTGGTGAGGCCGAATTGGAGTGGGGGAGGACTCCTCCTCCCCTTAGGCCGAGGCACTGATACATCTCTAACGTATCTATAATTTTTGATTGTTACATGATATTATAATATTAATCTTGAATGTTTATTATGCAATTATATATCATTTTTTGGGACTAACCTATTAACCTAGTGCCTAGTGCCAGTGCTGTTTTTTTGCTTGTTTTTGGCTTTTCAGAAAGTCAGTACCAAACGAAGTTCAAATGCTACAAAACTTTTTGATGATTTTTCTGGACTAGAAGGGACGCTAGAAGCTTTGGAAGAAGACTTGAAGAGCCATGGGGGAGCGATAAGCCTGCCAGGCGCGGCCCAAGGGGGGCGCCCCCAGGCTTGTGGGCCCCTCGTGGCACCTCTTGACCTAATTCCAGCTCTATAAATTCCCAAATATTCCCAATACATCAGAGAGCCACCCAAAATATTTTTTCCGCCGCCACAAGTTTTGTTCTCCGGAGATCCCATCTGGAGACCTTTTCCAGTACTCTGCGAGAATGGCAATCGATCACGGAGGGCCTCTACATCAACCTTGCTGCCCTTCCGATGATGTGTGAGTAGTTTACCACAGACCTAGGGTCCATAGCTAGTAGCGAGACAATTTCTTCTCTCTCTTTGATCTTCAATACAAATGTTCTCCTCGATGTTCTTGGAGATCTATTCGATGTAATCCTTTTTTGTGGTGTGTTTGTTGGAATCGATGAATTGTGGGTTTATGATCAGATTATCTATGAATATTATTTGAGTCTTCTCTGAACTCTTTTATGCATGATTGTTATAGCTTTGTATATCTCTCCGATCTATCCGTTTAGTTTGGCATACTAGATTGATTTATCTTGCAATGGAAAAGGTGCTTTGTGATGGGTTCGATCTTGCTTTGCTCAATCCCAGTGACAGAAAGGACATGCCATGTACTTGTATCATTGCCATTGAGGATAAAATGATGGGGTTTATTCATATTAATTGGGTTCACTATGTCTACTTCATGTCATCTTGCTTAAGGCGTTACTCCATTCTTTATGAACTTAATACTCTAGATGCATTCTAGATAGCGGACGATGTGTGGAGTAATAGTAGTAGATGTAGGCAGGAGTCGGTCTACTTGTCTCAGACGTGATGCCTATATACATGATCATTGCCTTGGATATCGTCATAACTATGCGCTTTTCTATCAATTGCCCAACAGTAGTTTGTTTACTCAACGTATGCTATGTTCAAGAGAGAAGCCTCTAGTGAAAACTATGGCCCCCGGATATACATTTATCACACACACACACATAAAGTAAGAACAAGTAGATGATAGTTTATGTGAAGGTACTTGATAGGTTTTGGTGATGTCTCCCAGGCAATGGCGCCAGAAATTCTTCCTGCTACTTGTGAGTTGCGTTGGGATTTCCTCGAAGAGGAGAGGGTGATGCAGTACAATAGAGATAAGTATTCCCTTTAGTTAAGAACCAAGGTTATCAATCTAGTAGGAGAACCACGTAAAACCTCATTAATAGCACCTACACACAAAAGAGCAAATACTTGCACCCAACACGATCAAGGGGTTGTCAATCCCCTTGGCCGTTATTTGCAAGGATCAATCCTGATAGTGATAGATACATAAATAAAACATAAAATAAAAGAATGGTAAATAAGTTGCAGCAAGGTATTTTTGGATTTAATATATGATAAAGGTAGACCCGGGGCCATAGTTTTCACTAGAGGCTTCTCTCTCGAACAAAAAGCATATGGTGGGTAAACAAATTACTGTTGGGCAATTGATAGAAAAGCGCATAGTTATGACGATATTGTAAGTGCATCTAGTGCCACCCCTAGTTGGTTTTGGAGTATTGACAACAAACCTGGTTGAGGGACTAATGTGTTTGTGAGAATTGCAGGATAACACAGGTAGAAGTCCCTCATTGATTCGGTTTTCCTACCGGAGATGACCCCTAAAAATGTATGAAGACATTGAAGACAAAGGTGGTATGTGAAGACATTCACATTGAAGACTATGGCAAGAGAAGACATCGCGTGAAGACTATGGAGCGCGAAGACTTAGTTGTTTCGTCGTTCTTTTTCTTCTTTGTTGAGTCATAGGAACCACCGTACTGTTAAGTGGGGTCCAAGTGAACCAGTCAGAATGACTGAAGTGATGCTTAACCAAAATCCTATGTCTTCGAGCGAAGACAATGAGAGCAAATCTTATCCAGAGTTGGATAAGTCAGCTTTGCTTGTAGCCCAAGTAAAGTTGCCGTGTGTGTGTTTGAAATCTGACCGTTGAAACACGTGTCAGTTCCTTAGTGACCCATGGTCATTTCAGACAAATTAGGTCGGGTTGACTAGTGGCTATAAATATCCCACCCCTTACACCATAAATTGGTTGGCTGCTCAGAGTTAGTGCACGACTTTTGTCGTTTGAGAGCAACCCACCTCGAAGCCTTTGAGAGAGAAATCCTTGGGAGGACAAAGCCCTAAACACCCAGAGCCAAAGAGTGTTAGGCATCACTAAAGTCTTCCTGTCTGTGTGATCTGAAGACTTGTTACACTTGAGGACTGTGAATCCTCCAGCCGGTTAGGCGTCGCGTTCTGAGCATCCAAGAGTCACTGTCGATCGCCGGTGAACGAAGTCTGTGAAGGTTTGGAAGTCTACCTTGAAGACTTACCAGAGTGATTGGGTGAGGACTGGGTGTCCTTAGCTTAAGGGGAATAAGGTGAAGACACGGTCTTCTGAGTTAAATCTCAGCCTCCCTAACCAGACGTACAGTTGTCACAGCAACTAGAACTGGTCCAACAAATCATTGTCTTCAACGAGCAACTGGTTCTATCCTTCCCATCTCTTTATTTACAGTTGGTGCTTGTGAAGTCATTGCCTATTTGCATTATCTATTTTTCTTCACTGTGTGACTGCTTGTTCTGATTGGCTTCATACTGTCTTCCATCCTGATCCATATTGCCTAGCTGCTATTAATCTGTGTGCTTTCACTTCATTGAATACTTGACTATGGCTTGCCTAGTGTAGTCTACCTTCCGCTGCATGTTAATAGGTTCATTTCTATCGGTTGTCTTCGAAACTTCCATGTTTTGAAGAGTTTCATAAAAGTCGCCTATTCACCCCCCTCTAGTCGATCACTAGCACTTTCAGATATTCAAGGCAATAACCATGTATATAGGTCCCTGCAAAAAATGATCATGTATATAGGCATCACGTCCGAGACAAGTAGACCGACTCTTGCTTGCATCTACTACTATTACTCCACCCATCGACCGCTATCCAACATGCACCTGGAGTATCAAGTTCATAAGAAACAGAGTAACGCCTTAAGCAAGATAACATGATGTAGACAAAGTAAATCCAACCAATATGAATAAACACCATCGTTTTCCCCTTGATGGCAACAATACAAATACGTGTCTTGTCCCCTTCTATCATTGAGATATAGAGCACCACAAGATTGAACCCATTACAAAGCACCTCTCCCATTGCAACATAAATCTATCTAGTTGGTAAAACCAAATGGATAGATGGAGAGAAATACAAAGCTATAATAATCATGCATAAAAGGATTCAGAGAAAACTCAATTAATATTCATGTGACGCCCGAATAATTAAGCTACAATAATCCTCTACTAATGATTCCACGTCACCATGATTACTGTTGATAAACTCGCGTTGGTTCGAAATTGGTTCAAATTAAAGTCCAAAACTAAAAGTTTACAAACATGAAAGCTAAAATATTCAAAGTGGGGCAAATAATCTCTGGTTATTTTTCATGTTGGAACCAACCTCTTTTGGATTCCTAAGTGCCCCTGGAAAATTTATTTAGTGGTCCAACATCTTTTAAAATTGGCCTTTTCAATTTCTAAAAATGGTTAGACAACTTATTTGACCCCCAAACTTTTTATTCCATCTCAAGGTACCGAGTTAGATTTATGTGCCAAGTTTTGTTCAAAACAAAATTCATTTGGTACTAAAATAAAATGCAAAATAGAAACAGATTTAAAAAAATAGAAGAAAAGCCCTGACCTCCCGCCTCACTCGGCCTCGGCCCAGCTGGACCGCCAGGCCAGCCCACCATCCCCGGTCCCTCCCCTCTCTCCTGTTCGTGCGACCGAGTCTCTACAGGGCAGGTCACCCCGGACCACCTCGCCGGCGCTGACGCCGGGAAGGGATAAGGACGCCACGCCCCGACCCCTCGATCCCATCCCCCTCACTCGCTCATCACTCCACTCTTCTCTCCCCTCGCTCCCTTTTCTCAATCTGGACCGGGCCGAGCGCTGCCATGGCATCCCCGCCGTAATTCGCGTAGCCGCCGACCTCCTCTCGCCTCGCCGTCGAGTCCACGAGCTCCACCCGCGTCCGCTACGTCGTCCTCTACCACGAGTCCGAGCTGGGGAGCGCTGCATCGAGCCCCAAGACGCCTTTCCTCCTCCTCGGGTCGCCGACGAACTCCGTCGATTCCGGCCAACCTGCTGCTACTAACCTATCGCCGGCTTTTCTTGAGCCTCCCGGTGAGCTCCCCTCCCTCTCCCCTCACCACCCCGCTTCTCTCCACACTCGTAGCCGCCGTTCCTGCCGTGGTCGTACCCGCCGCCGTCGTCGTGCCCGTAGTCGTGGCCATGCTCGCCGACGAGCTTGCCCGAGCACACAGCGCGCTCCCCGCGGCCCCGTACACTCCCCCGCCTAGCCATGCCCACCAGGGCCCCGTGCCCGTCCCGCTCCTGCTCACCCGCAGCGCGCTCGCTGCCATCGCCTTAGGTGCCCGTGCCCGCAGCTCGCTCCCGCCCACACGCTGCTACTGCCGCCTCCGCCCGCAACTCTGCTGCTGGCGCCCGCTCACTGACCGCGTCTCGCAGCCGCCTCTACTCGCGCTCTCGACCACCCCCCCCCCCCCCCCCCCCCCCGTGCGTGCGTAGCCCGTACCGCCGCACCCGCTGCGAACTGCTGCTGCTGCTCCCCACTGACGCCGGCCGCTGCTGCGCACGCTCGCGTCGGGCGCCTCCCCCTTCCTCTGGTCGCGTCGTCGCGGGCCGCTACTGCCGCTTGCCTCGCCTGCTGCGCGCGAGCCTCGCCCCGCCTCTTTCTTCTGCCACCCTGCGCCGCTCACCACGCAGCCTCCCACCGCTTCGGCCTGCTGCGCACTCGCTGAGCCACCGCCCACCCGCCCGCACACTACGACGCCGGCTGGCGCCCGGACGCAGCCTCACCCGCGCCCGCGCGCCACCGCCCCCTGCGCCCGTCTCCGGCCGCCTCTGCCCAGGGCCGCCGCCCCTCGGCCCCGTCGCTCCCCGTCGGCCGGGCTACGCCCGGGCACAGGCACCTGACGCCCACACTGGCCCCGCGCCCACTAACCCGCCCTGGCTGGCCCCTGTGCCACTGCCAAGGGGCCCCACGCCCTGGTTTAAAAAAGTTTTAAAAAGAGTAAGTATAAGTAAATAAAAATAAATAGAATTAATTAGTTAGCCAATTGATTAACTTAATTAAAATTTGCTTAATTAACTTAACCTGCTAATTAGACTGCCTAATATGTAATTAGTTAGCTGTGAGTATGACACGGGGCCCCACCCCTCTTGACCAGTGAAACGTTGTCTGGTCAACTGGGACCCTCCTGGACCTACATGTCATCGTCTGGTACACTTTTGTGTACACAGATCTGGGTGCACCTAGCTTTTAACCTGTATTTTTCGCTACGACGTGTTGATCTTTCGAGGCTGGGCATTGACCCAGAAAAGTATGTCCGGCCAGAGTAATCAAGTGTGTTGGAAAATGTGGTGCACCCCAGCAGGGAAGATTATCTATTAATAGCCGTGTCCATGGTAACAGACGTTCAGATTTGTATCCTGATCTATTACAACTAGAAATGGATACTTGAGATATGTGACCCCGGGATTGCTTTCTCGCAGGGAGTCGAGGAAGGATCTCTGAGCATTAATACTATAACATGCTTGTTAATTATAAAATGCTATTCTATACTTTTCTGAATGCTGCAAGATGCTTGGAGCTGCTTGAAGATGCTAGTCTTCGATAGGCTAGGCCTTCCCCTCTATTCTGGCATTCTGCAGTTCAGTCCACAGATACAACCCTTCCATTTGATACCAATGCATACTTTAGTATAGATATGATGCTTGTGAGTACTTTGGATGAGTACTCACGGTTGCTTTGCTACCCCTTTTCCCTATTCTCTCCTCTTTCCGGTTGTTGCAACCGGATGGTGGATCCCAGGATCCACATGCCAAACCGCCGACTAATAGTACTACCCGGAGGGTGCCTACTACGTGGAGACCGCCGAAGACCAGGAGTAGTTAGGAGGTCCCAGGCAGGAGGCCTTGCCTCTTCGATCGTGTTGCTTTTGTGCTAGCCTTCTTAAGGCATCCTTGTTTAACTTATGTCCATACTCAGATATTGTTGCTTCCGCTGACGCTTGTGTATCTAGCTTGTATTCGAGCCCTCGAGGCCCTTGTCTTGTAATATAAAGCTTGTATTATTTTAATTTGTGTATAGAGTTGTGTTGTGATATCTTCCCGTGAGTCCCTGATCTTGATCATACACATTTGCATGTATGATTAATGTACGATCGAATCAGGGGCATCACAATTCATGAATAATCTAATCATAAACCCACAATTCATTGGATCCCAACAAACACACTGTAAAAGAAGATTACATCGAATAGATCTCCATAACATTGAGGAGAACATTGTATTGTAGATCAAAGAGAGAGAGAGAAGAAGCCATCTAGCCACTAGCTATGGACCCGTAGGTCTGTGGTAAACTACTCACACATCATCGGAAGGGCATCAAGGTTGATGTAGAAGCCCTCCGTGATTGATTCCCCCTCCGGCAGGATGCCAGAAAAGGCATCCAGATGGGATCGCGGAAGAACAGAAACTTGCATCGGCGGAAAAAGTATTTGGGGTGGCTCTCTGATGTATTGGAAATATCTAGGAATTTACGGAGGTGGAATTAGGTTAATAGGTGCCATGAGGGGCCCACAAGCCTAGAGGGCACGCCCCCCGAGCTTGTCGCTCCCTCGTGGATCGTCTGGTCTTCTCCCGAACCTTCTAGGGCCCCTTGTGGTCCAGAAAAAATTAATCCAAAGGTTTTTTCTCCGTTTGGACTCTGTTTGATATTGATTTTCTGAAAAGCCAAAAACTAGCAAAAAAGCAACAACTGGCACTGGGCACTAGGTTAATAGGTTAGTCCCAAAAAAGATATATAATTTCATATAAAACATCCAAGATTATACTATAATAGTATGGAACAAAAAAATTACAGATACATTGGAGACATATCAGTGCCTCCCTTATTGGGCCCTTGTGGCCCAATACTCCTTCCACTACTTGGCCTTTTAAGGCCCGTTGATGTTAAATTAAATAAAAAAGCCTCCTAACATTCAATAGAGCCTTTTATTATTAATTTAACATCACAGGAAACATTTCGCCCTATATATTATTTATTGGTAATACCCGGTATTACCCGATAAACTCTGAAGCCCTTCCGGTGACCGTGAAAAGCTTCCGCTTCCTCTCGAAACTATTTCAAATATTAATGAAACTATTTCAGAAATATTTCCTCATCACTCCCGTCCTACTAACACTCAACAGATCGTGATTACCTTAAGTTTGTGACCTCGTAGGTTCGGTAAATCATAGACATAAATGAAACTCCTTTGTTCAATGACCGATAGCGGAACCGTGGACGTCCATATCGATCCCTATGATTACACGAATGATATTTGAGCGAACCTTTGGTTATCATGTGATGTTCCCTGCTTCGTGATACTTTACAAAATCCGAGATGCATCGGTATCCTCCTGAGTCATACACATGCATGCTCACTATACCGACATCCTCGTTACCGGTTTTGTTCTTCTTTCTCTTTGATATGTTTCATCATCCCTGTGACATGGTTACCTGTGTCCGGTGATGTCACTACAAAAAAATACACTTCCATGATGATACGTATTTTTCACAGTAGGTCACGTTTTCTTTCATGCATGTACTTCCATGACGATTTTATGACAGAATCATGATAGTCATACCTGTGCTGTCGTAGAAGTGTTCGATGACTTATCATCACGGAAGTGTCCACTTCCATGATGATAAATGCCGCGTCATGGAAGTGTTTTCGTCAAGGGTAACAGACACGTGGCTTCCACTGTAATGGGTCGCCGTTAAGCTATCCGGTTCCCGTTTGCATCCTATAACCCATTAACAACCCAGACCAGTGGGGATTTTCCACGTGTAAAATTCTCATTGGCCGCATGAACCATGTGTCAGCTCGCCATTGGGACAGATAGGTGCCTATGATATGTCGACATGTGGCACGACCCAATAGTGGCCCATTTAGCTTACAAAGGCTGGGCCGTTTGACTTGGTCAAAAGCTAGCGGGCCGGCCCATGAAAAGCCTGTTAATTGTCTGTTCGCATATATCCCATTTTACGGCCCATTATGGCATTTTTCCGAATTCGGCCCAACATCGTCATGTGGGCCATCTAGTATAATACCAACACGTTTCACTTTCGACCCATGTGTGACCCATGACGGCTTTCGGCCCATATGAGGCCTTTCATCCCTTTGGGCCCTTTAGTGGCCCCTGGTTACTCTGCCCCATAATAAACAATAAATCTCTTTATAACCATTAACAACCCATGATTCACATGGGTCATTTCCAGTCCGTGTTAGCTTACGGCCTACTGAGGGCCCATAAATTCTTGGGCTCCTTTCCGACCTTCGATTACTTTCGGTCCGTTACTGGCCTGTTCTTCTAATGGGCCAAATTTAGCCCGTGGCTAGAATCGGCCCGTTTGTGTCCTGTCAATCCATTGCGCCGTTTCCAACCTGTCATGTATTCGGGCCCATTAACGACCCGTTAATCCTGTGACAGAATTAAGCCTTTGCTATCTTCTATCCTATTAATGGCCCATCATTGTGCTGTCCCGATACCTATTACGCCCGCTTACGGCCCATGTCGTGGTCTGGTTTTGGCACACGAATTGTTGGACCCATGTGTGGCCAATGGATCCTAAGGCCCATTGGAGGCCCATTTATCCGATGGCCCGTAGGAGGCCCATTGATCCTACGACCCGTAGCAGGCTCAAGGTTACCACGGTCCGTATCTGGCTGATGTCTACTACACAACTTGTTCTTGTAGACTCGTGTTGGGCCTCCAAGCACAGAGTTTTGTAGGACAGTAGCAAATTTCCCTCAAGTGGATGACCTAAGGTTTATCAATCCATGGGAGGCGTAGGATGAAGATGGTCTCTCTCAAACAACCCTGCAACCAAATAATAAAAAGTCTCTTGTGTCTCCAACACACCAAATACAATGGTAATTTGTATAGGTGCACTAGTTCGGTGAAGAGATGGTGATACAAGTGTAGTAACGATAGTAGATATTGATTTTTGTAATAAGAACAATAAAAACAGCAAGGTAGCAAGTAACAAAAGTGAGCACAGACGGTATTGTAATGCTTGAAAATGAGGCCTAGGGTCCATACTTTCGCTAGTGCATCTCTCAACAATGCTAATATAATTGGATCATATAACCATCCCTCAAAGTGCGATGAAGAATCACTCCAAGGTTCCTATCTAGCGGAGAACATAAGAAGAAATTGTTTGTAGGGTACGAACCACCTCAAAGCTATTCTTTCCGATCAATCTATCCTAGAGTTCATACTAAATAACACCAAGCTATTCTTTTCGATCGATCTAACCAAGAGTTTGTACTAAAATAACACCATATGATACACATCACCCAACTCTAATGTCACCTAGATACTCCAATGTCACCGCGAGTATCCGTGAGTTGATTATACGATATGCATCAAACAATTTCAGATTCATAATACTCAATCCAACACAAAGAACCTCAAAGAGTGCCCCAAGATTTCTACCGGAGAAACAAAGACAAGAACATGCATCAACCCCTATGCATAGATTACCCCAATGTCACCTCGAGAATCCGTGAGTTGAGTGCCAAAACATATATCAAGTGGATCAATATGATACCCCATTGTCACCATGAGTATTCATAGCAAGACATACATAAAGTGTTCTCAAATCCCTAAAATTATTCAATTCGATAAGAACGAAATCTCAAAGGGAAAACTCAACTCACGACAAGATAGAGAGGGGAAAACACCATATGATCCAACTACATTAACAAAGCTCGCGATACATCAAGACCATGACAATCTCAAGAACACGAGAGAGAGAGAGATTAAACACATAGCTACTGGTACAAACCCTCAGCCCCGAGGGTGGACTACTCCCTCCTCATCATGGTGGCCGCCGGGATGATGAAGGCAGCCACAGGTGATGATCTCCCCCTCCGGCAGGGTGCCAGAGCGGGGTCTAGATTGGTTTTTTGTGGCTACAGAGGCTTGCGACGGTGGAACTTCTGATCCCTGGTGGGTTGTGCTCCCCTCAGAGCTCCCCTCTAGTACTTCTTTGGCCCACTGGGTGTCTTCTGGTCTAGAAAAAATCTCCAAAAAGTTTCGCTTCGTTCGGACTCCGTTTGGTATTGATTTTCTGCGATGAAAAAACAAGCAAAAAACAACAACTGACACTAGGCACTATGTCAATAGGTTAGTCCCAAAAAATGGTATAAAGTTGCTATAAAATGATTATAAAACATCCAAGAATGATAATATAACAACATGGAATAATAAAAAATTATAGATATGTTGGAGACGTATGAGCATCCCCAAGCTTAATTCCTACTCGTCCTCGAGTAGGTAAATGATAAAAACAGAATTTTTTGATGTGGAATGCTGCCTAATATGTTCATCACACATTCTTTTCTTTTGTAGCATGGACATTTGGACTTTTATATGGTTCAAATCAATAGTCTAGTTTTGACATGAAGATTTCAACACTCAAGCATATCAACAAGCAACCATGTCTTTCAAAATATCAACACTAAAGAAAGTTATCCCTAGACCATCATGCTCAATCAATGATCCATTCACGAAACACACTCGCATATTAGGTACATCCAATGCTCAAGTATGATCATAATGCTCCCTAGTTGGTGCTTTATAAGAGAAGATAGAGACTCAAATAAAAATAAAAATTTGCATACAATTAAATAGATAGGCCCTTCGCAGAGGGAAGCAGAGATTTGTAGAGGTGCCAGAGCTCAAAGCTAAAATTGAGAGATAATTTTTTTTGAGAGGCATACTTTTCCCGTCAACGAAAACGACCGAGTAATTCCCAACACTTTCCATGCTAGATATATCATAGGCGGTTCCCAAACATAGAATAAAATTTATTCCTTTTCCACCATACTTTCACATTCCACGGCTAGCCGTATCCACGGGTACCGTCCATACCAACACTTTCCAAGGAATTTATTATTTGACTACATAAAGTAAATTTCTTTTTCATTTCAGGACTGGGCATCCCTATTACCGTCGTACTCTCGTGCAATGACAAGTGAATAAAATACTCATCTTGAGAATAATACATCTAGCATGGAAAATATTGGCCACCCCCTACCGCTTCATGAGCAGTACGAGCACACAAAAAGGAAATTCATTTTGAAAATTAGAGATGGCACATACAAATTTGCTTATAACGGCATGGAAATACCGCATATAGGTAGGTATGGTGGACTCATATGGAAAAACTTGGTTTAAAGATTTTGGATGCACAAGTAGTATTCCCACTTAGTACAAACGGAGGCTAGCAAATAGATTGAGAAGCAACCAACCAAGAAATGAAAATTCACATAAACGAGCATTAACTAACACCGAATAATGCATCACAAGTAGGATGTAATTTCATTGCATAACTATTAACTTTCGTGGTTTCATAGGGAATCACAAACCTTAACACCAATATTCTTACTAAAGCACAATTACTCACCAACATGACTCACATATTGTTATCTCCATATCGCAAAACTATTGCAAGGAATCAAACTTATCATATCCAATGATCTACATGATTTTTTTTATTATATCCTTCTCAGATATTCATCATATTAGGACCAATTACATAGCTTGTGAAAATTTTCATCACTAGTATCAACTCTCAAAATAATATAAGTGAAGCACAAGAGTAAATGACAAACTACTCCAAAAAGATATAAGTGAAGATCAAGCTAGTGGGTAGCTATTTGAGGACTCTCTCTTATTTAATTTTTTTTAAGATCTAAGTATTTTATTAAAACAGCAAGAAAAACAAAATAAAATGACATTCCAAGAATAGCACAACTCATGTGAAGAAGCAAAAACTTAGGCTCGACCGATTCTAACCGATAATTGTTGAAGAAGAAAGGTGGGATGCCTACCGGGGCATCCCCAAGCTTAGATGCTTGAGACTTATTGAAATATTATCTTGGGATGCCCTGGGCATCCACAAGATTGAGCTTTTGTGTCTCCTTAATTCTTTTATATCACGGTTTCCCTAAATCTTAAAACTTCATCCACACAAAACTCAACAAGAACTCGTGAGATAAGTTAGTATAAATTAATGCAAAAACCTTATCATTCTCTACTGTAGAAAACCACTAAAATATTATTTAACATTGCATATTAAATGCCTTTGCATATTTAGTAGTCCTATTCTCAAATAGAATCATTAAACAAGCAAACATATGCAGACAATGCAAACATAACATCAATGTGTCAAAACAGTACAGTCTGTAAAGAATGCAATAATATCAATACTTCTTTAACTCCAAAAATTCTAAAAACTTACCACACTATAGAAAATTTATCATATAATATTGTGTAAAAATTTCAAGATTTTATCACGTTCTGACTTTCTAGAAGAACTCAGAAAATGACAACAAACTTTATGTTTTTAAACAGCAACATGTATACTTGTAAAATAAGCATGGTAAAGGCTATACTTGACATTTTGATTGAAATGAAAGATGCAAAACATTATTATAAATAACAGTAAGAAAATCCGTACAAAAAAATGGCGCTCGAAGAAAAACACATATCATGTGACGAATAAAAATATAGCTCCAAGTGAGGTTACCGATAATGTTGAAGACGAAAGAGGGGATGCCTTCCGGGGCATCCCCAAGCTTAGTTGCTTGGCTCTTACATGGATATTACCTTGGGGTGCCTTGGGAATACCCAATCTTAGGTTTTTTCCACTCTTTATTCTTCTCATATCGACATCTCACCCAAAACTTGAAAACTTCAATCACACAAAACTTAACGGAACTTTGGGAACAAACCATTCACTTTGGTACTGTCAAAGACAAGATTCTTAATTGTTCTCATACAATGCCAACTATAGCTTATAATCTCCACAATTTATATTGAGCAACATAAGCCATAGAAACTAGAAAACAAGCAAACTATGCATTGAAAACAGAACTGTCAAAAATAGAATAGTCTGTAATGATCTGGACAACCACCATACTTCTGCTACTCCAAAAATTCTGAAAAATTAGGACAATGTAGGAAATTTGTATATCAATCTTGTGTAAAACATTTAGAAGCTTTCATCACTTCTGTGATTTTTCAAAATTGTTTACTGCAAAAGTTTCTGTTTTCCAACAAGATCAAATCAACTATCACCAAACATAATTCCAAAGGCTTTACTTGGCACTTTATTGAAACAAAAGCTATAAAACATGATTACTACAGTATCTTAATCATGTGAACACAAAAAAATAGTAGGTGAAAATGTTGGGTTGTGATAACCCACAAGTATAGGGGATCGCAACAGTTTTCGAGGGTAGAGTATTCAACCCAAATTTATTGATTTGACACAAGGGGAGCCAAAGAATATTTGCAAGTATTGGCTGCTGAGTTGACAATTCAACCACACCTGGAGATTAATTATCTGCAACAAAGTGATCCGTAGCAAAAGTAATATGATAGTTTTGATAGTATTTCGAATAGCAATAGTGACGGTAACAGTGGTAGCAAAGTTTTTGTAATAGGTGAAACACTAACAGCAACGGTAGTAACTTAGCAAGATCAATATATAGGAAAAACCGTAGGCATTGGACCGGTGGATTCGTTGGATGATATTCATCATATAACGGTCATAACCTAGGGCGATATAAAACTAGCTCCAGTTCATAAATATAATGTAGCCATGTATTCCGTAAATAGTCATACGTGCTTATGGAAAGAACTTGCATGACATATTTTGTCCTACCCTCCCATGGCAGCGGGGTCCATAAGGAAACTAAGGGATATTAAGGCCTCCTTTAATAGAGAACCGGAACAAAGCATTAGCACATAGTGAATACATGAACTCCTCAAACAATAGTCATCACCGGAAAGTATCCCGAATACTGTCACTCCGGGCTTTACGGATCACAACACATAATAGGTGAATATAACTTGCAAGATCAGACCTAGAACATAGATATAATGGTGATAACATAAACAGTTCAGATCTGAAATCATGGCACCCGGGCCCAAAGTGACAAGCATTAAGCATGGCAAAGTCATATCAACATCAATCTCATAACATAGTGGATACTAGGGATCAAGCCCTAACAAAACTAACTTGATTACATGATGAATCTCATCCAACTCTTCACGACCAGCGGGCCTACGAAAGAATTACTCACTCCCGGTGGGGAGCATCATGGAATTGGCGATGAGGAAGGGTTCGTGATGACGAAGATCGAAGACCCCCCTCTCTGGAGCCCCAAACGGACTCCAGATCTCGCCTCCCGATGAAGAATAGGAGGTGGCGGCGGCTCTGTATCGCAAAACGACATAATTCTTCTGTTGGGGAACGTAGTAATTTCAAAAATTTCCTACGCACATGCAAGATCATGGTGATGCATAGCAACGAGAGGGGAGAGTGTGATCTACATACCCTTGTAGACCGACAGCGGAAGCGTTATGATAACGCGGTTGATGTAGTCGTACGTCTTCACGGCCCGACCGATCAAGCACCGAAACTACGGCACCTCCGAGTTTTAGCACACGTTCAGCTCGATGAGGATCCTCGGACTCCGATCCAGCAAAGTGTCGGGGAAGAGTTCCGTCAGCACGACGGCGTGGTGACGATCTTGATGTTCAACTGTCGTAGGGCTTCGCCTAAGCACCACTACAATATTATCGAGGACTATGGTGGAAGGGGGCACCACACACGGTTAAGAGAACGATTTTAGAGATCAACTTGTGTGTCTAGGGGTGCCCCTGCCCCCGTATATAAAGGAGTGGAGGAGGGGAGGGCCGGCCCTCTCTATGGCGCGCCCTAGGGGAGTCCTACTCCCACCGGGAGTAGGATTCCCCCTTTCCTAGTCCAACTAGGAGTCCTTCCATGTAGTAGGAGTAGGAGACAAGGAAGGGGAAGAGGGAAGAGAAGGAAGGAGGGGGCGCTGCTCCTCCCCCTAGTTCAATTCGGACTAGTCAATGGGAGGGCGCGCGGCCTGCCTCTCCCTCTCCCCTAAAGCCCAATAAGGCCCATATACTTCTTCCCCCGTATTCCCGTAACTCTCCGGTACTCCGAAAAATACCCGAACCACTCGGAACCTTTCTAATGTCCGAATAGAGTCGTCCAATATATCGATCTTTACGCCTCGACCATTTCGAGACTCCTCGTCATGTCCCTGATCTCATCCGGGACTCCGAACTCCTTCGGTACATCAAAACTTATAAACTCATAATATAACTATCATCGAAACCTTAAGCGTGCGGACCCTACGGGTTCGAGAACAATGTAGACATGACCGAGACATGTCTCCGGTCAATAACCAATAGCGGAACCTGGATGCTCATATTGGCTCCCACATATTCTTGTAAGATCTTTATCGGTCAGACCGCATAACAACATACGGTGTTCCCTTTGTCATCGGTATGTTACTTGCCCGAGATTCGATCGTCGGTATCTTAATACCTAGTTCAATCTCGTTACCGGCAAGTCTCTTTACTCGTTTCGTAATACACCATCTCACAACTAACTCATTAGTTGCAATGCTTGCAAGGCTTATATGATGTGCATTACCGAGAGGGCCCAGAGATACCTCTCCGACAATCGGAGTGAAAAATCCTAATCTCGAAATACGCCAACCCAACATGTACCTTTGGAGACACCTGTAGAGCTCCTTTATAATCACCCAGTTACGTTGTGACATTTGGTAGCACACAAAGTGTTCCTCCGGTAAACGGGAGTTGCATAATCTCATAGTCATAGGAACATGTATAAGTCATGAAGAAAGCAATAGCAACATACTAAACGATCGAGTGCTAAGCTAACGGAATGGGTCAAGTCAATGACATCATTCTCCTAATGATGTGATCCCATTAATCAAATAACAACTCATGTCTATGGTTAGGAAACATAACCATCTTTGATCAACGAGCTAGTCAAGTAGAGGCATACTAGTGACATACTGTTTGTCTATGTATTCACACATGTATTATGTTTCCGGTTAATACAATTCTAGCATGAGTAATAAACATTTATCATGATATAAGGAAATAAATAATAACTTTATTATTGCCTATAGGGCATATTTCCTTCAGTCTCCCACTTGCACTAGAGTCAATAATCTAGTTCGCATTGCCATGTGATTCAACACTAATAGTTCACATCACCATGTGATTAACACCCATAGTTCACATCGTCATGTGACCTATACCCAAAGGGTTTACTAGAGTCAGTAATCTAGTTCACATCGTTTATGTGATTAACACCCAAAGAGTACTAAGGTGTGATCATGTTTTGCTTGTGAGATAATTTTAGTCAACGGGTCTGTCACATACAGATCCGTAAGTATTTTGCGAATTCTATGTCTACAATGCTCTGCACAGAGCTACTCTAGCTAATTTCTCCCACTTTCAATATGTATCCAGATGAAGACTTAGAGTCATCCGGATCAGTGCCAAAAACTTGTATCGACGTAATCCTTTTACGACGAACCTTTTGTCACCTCCATAATCGAGAAACATATCCTTATTCCACTAAGGATAATTTTGACTGATGTCCAGTGATCTACTCCTAGATCACTATTGTACTCCCTTGCCAAAATCAGTGTAGGGTATACAATAGATCTGGTACATAGCATGGCATACTTTATAGAACCTATGGCTGAGGCATAGGGAATGACTTTCATTCTCTTTCTATCTTCTGCCGTGGTCGGGTTTTGAGTCTTACTCAATTTCACACCTTGTAACACAGGAAAGAACTCTTTCTTTGACTGTTCCATTTTAAACTACTTCAAAATCTTGTCAAGGTATGTACTCATTGAAAAAAAACTTATCAAGCGTCTTGATCTATCTCTATAGATCTTGATGCTTAATATGTAAGCAGCTTCGCCGAGGTCTTTCTTTGAAAAACTTCTTTCAAACACTCCTTTATGCTTTGCAGAATAATTCTACATTATTTCCGATCAATAATATGTCATTCACATATACTTGTCAGAAATGCTGTAGTGCTCCCACTCACTTTCTTGTAAATACAGGCTTCACCACAAGTCTGTATAAAACTATATACTTTGATCATCTCATCAAAGCGCATATTCCAACTCCGAGATGCTTGCACCAGTCCACAGATGGATCGCTGGAGCTTGCATATTTTGTGAACACTTTTAGGATTGACAAAACCTTTCGGCTGCATCATATACAACTCTTCTTCCAGAGATCCATTCAGGAATGCAGTTTTGACATCCATTTGCCGGATTTCATAAAATGCGTCAATTGCTAACATGATTCGGACAGACTTAAGCATAGATACGAGTAAGAAACTCTCATCGTAGTCAACACCTTAAACTTGTCGAAAACCTTTTTGCGGCAATTCTAGCTTTGTAGATAGTAACACTACTATCAGCGTCCGTCTTCCTCTTGAAGATCCATTTAATCTCAATGGCTCGCCAATCATTGGGCAAGTCAATCAAAGTCCATACTTTGTTCTCATACATGGATCTCATCTCAGATTTCATGGCCTCAAGCCATTTCGCGGAATCTGGGCTCATCATCGCTTCCTCATAGTTCGTAGGCTCGTCATGGTCAAGTAACATGACCTCCATAACTGGATTACCGTACCACTCTGGTGCGGATCTCACTCTGGTTTACCTACGAGGTTCGGTAGTAACTTGATCTAAAGTTACATGATCATCATCATTAGCTTCCTCACTAATCGGTCTAGTAGTCACAGGAACAGATTTCTGTGATGAACTACTTTCCAATAAGGGAGCAGGTACAGTTACCTCATCAAGTTCTACTTTCCTCCCACTCACTTCTTTCGAGAGAAACCCCTTCTCCAGAAAGGATCCATTCTCAGCAATGAATAACTTGCCTTCGGATCTGTGATAGAAGGTGTACCCAACAGTCTCCTTTGGGTATCCTATGAAGACATATTTCTTCGATTTGGGTTTGAGCTTATCAGGATGAAACTTTTTCACATAAGCATCACAACCCCAAACTTTAAGAAACGACAACTTTGGTTTCTTGTTAAACCACAGTTCATATAGTGTCGTCTCAACGGATTTAGATGGTGCCCTATTTAACGTGAATGCGGCTGTCTCTAATGCATAACCCCAAAACAATAGTGGTAAATCGGTAAGAAACATCATAGATTGCACTATATCCAATAAAGTACGGTTATGACGTTCGGGCACACCATTATGCTGTGGTGTTCCAGGTGGCATGAGTTTATGAAACTATTCCACATTGTTTTAATTGAAGACCAAACTCGTAACTCAAATATTCGTCTCTGCGATTAGATCGTAGAAACTTTATTTTCTTGTCACGATGATTTTCCACTTCACTCTGAAATTCTTTGAACTTTTGAAATGTTTCAGACTTATGTTTCATCAAGTAGATATACTCATATCTACTCAAATCATCTGTGAAGGTCAGAAAATAACGATACCCGCCACGAGCCTCAACACTCATTAGATCGCATACATCAGTATGTATTATTTCCAATAAGTCAGTTGGTCGCTCCATTGTTCCGGAGAACGGCGTTTTAGTCATCTTGCCCATGAGGCATGGTTCGCAAGCATCAAGTGATTCATAATCAAGTGATTCCAAAAACCCATCAGCATGGAGTTTCTTCATGCGCTTTACACCAATATGACCTAAACGGCAGTGCCACAAATAAGTTGCACTATCATTATTAACTTTGTATCTTTTGGTTTCAATATTATGATTATGTGTATCACTACGATCGAGATCCAACGAACTATTTTCATTGGGTGTGTAACCATATAAGGTTTTATTCATGTAAACAGAACAACAATTTATTCTCTTACTTAAATGAATAACCGTATTACAATAAACATGATCAAATCATATTCATGCTCAACGCAAACACCAAATAACACTTATTTAGGTTCAACACTAACCCGAAAGTATAGGGAGTGTGCGATGATGATCATATCAATCTTGGAACCACTTCCAACACACATCGTCCCTTCACCCTTAACTAGTCTCTGTTTATTCTGCATCTCCCGTTTCGAGTTACTAATCTTAGCAACTGAACCAGTATCAAATACTGAGGGGTTGCTATAAACACTAGTAAAGCACACATCAATAACATGTATATCAAATATACTTATGTTCACTTTGCCATCCTTCTTATCCGCCAATAACTTGGGGTAGTTCCGCTTCCAGTGACCAGTCCCTTGCAGTAGAAGCACTTAGTCTCAGGCTTAGGACCAGACATGGGCTTCTTCACTTGAGCAGCAACTTGCTTGCCGTTCTTCTTGAAGTTCCCCTTCTTCCTTTTGCCCTTTTCTTGAAACTAGTGGTCTTGTCTACCATCAACACTTGATGTTTTTCTTGATTTCTACCTTCGTCGATTTTAGCATCACGAAGAGCTTGGGAATCATTTCCGTTATCCCTTGCATATTATAGTTCATCACGAAGTTCTACTAACTTGGTGATGGTGACTAGAGAATTCTGTCAATCACTATCTTATCTGGAAGATTAACTCCCACTTGATTCAAGCGATTGTAGTACCCAGACAATCTGAGCACATGCTCACTAGTTGAGCGATTCTCCTCCATCTTTTAGCTATAGAACTTGTTGGAAACTTCATATCTCTCAACTCGGGTATTTTCTTGAAATATTAACTTCAACTCCTGGAACATCTCATATGGTCCATGACGTTCAAAATGTCTTTGAAGTCCCGATTCTAAGCCGTTAAGCATGGTGCACTAAACTATCAACTAGTCATCATATTGAGCTAGCCAAACGTTCATAACGTCTGCATCTGCTCCTGCAATAGGTCTGTCACCTAGCAGTGCATCAAGGGCATAATTCTTCTGTGCAGCAATGAGGATAAACCTCAGATCACGGATCCAATCCGCATCATTGCTACTAACATCTTTCAACACAATTTTCTCTAGGAACATATCAAAATAAACATAGGGAAGCAACAACGCGAGCTATTGATCTACAACATGATTTGCAAAATACTACCGGGACTAAGTTCATGATAAATTTAAGTTCAATTAATCATATTACTTAAGAACTCCCACTTAGATAGACATCCCTCTAAGCCTCTAAGTGATCACGTGATCCAAATCAACTAAACCATGTCCGATCATCACGTGAGATGGAGTAGCTTCATTGGTGAACATCACTATGTTGATCATATCTACTATATGATTCACGCTCGACCTTTTCGGTCTCCGTGTTCCGAGGCCATATCTGTATATGCTTGGCTCGTCAAGTATAACCTGAATATTCCGTGTGTGCAACTGTTTTGCACCCGTTGTATTTGAACGTAGAGCCTATCACACCCGATCATCACGTGGTGTCTCAGCACGAAGAACTTTCGCAACGGTGCATACTCAGGGAGAACACCTCTTGATAATTAGTGAGAGATCATCTTAAAATGCTACCGTCAAACTAAGAAAAATAAGATGTATAAAAGATAAACATCATATGCAATCAAAATATGTGACATGATATGGCCATCATCATCTTGCGCCTTTGATCTCCATCTCCAAAGTACTGTCATGATCTCTATCGTCACCGGCATGACACCATGATCTCCATCATCTTGATCTATATCAATGTGTCGTCACATGGTCGTCTCGCCAACAATTTCTCTTGCAACTATTGCTATCGCATAGCGATAAAGTAAAGCAATTATTGGGCACTTGCATCTTATGCAATAGAGAGACAACCATAAGGATTTTGCCAATTGCCGATAACTTCAACAAAACATGATCATCTCATACAACAACTTATATCTCATCACGTCTTGACCATATCACATCACAGCATGCCCTGCAAAAACAAGTTAGACGTCCTCTACTTTGTTGTTGCAAGTTTCACATGGCTGCTACGGGCTTAGCAAGAACCGTTCTTACCTACGCATCAAACCACAACGATAGTTTGTCAAGTTGGTGCTGTTTTAACCTTCGCAAGGACCGGGCGTAGCCACACTCAGTTCAACTAAAGTTGGAGAAACTGACACCCGCTAGCCACCTGTGTGCAAAGCACGTTGGTAGAACGAGTCTCGCGTAAGCGTACGCGTAATGTCGGTCCAGGACGCTTCATCCAACAATACCGCTGAACCAAAGTATGACATGCTGGTAAGCAGTATGACTTATATCGCCCACAACTCACTTGTGTTCTACTCATGCACAACATCAACGCATAAAACCTAGGCTCGGATGCCACTGTTGGGGAATGTAGTAATTTCAAAAATTTCCTACGCACACGCAAGATCATGGTGATGCATAGCAACGAGAGGGGAGAGTGTGATCTACGTACCCTTGTAGACCGACAGCGGAAGCGTTATGACAATGCGGTTGATGTAGTCGTACGTCTTCACGGCCCGACCGATCAAGCACCGAAACTACGGCACCTCCGAGTTTTAGCACACGTTCAGCTCGATGACGATCCCCGGACTCCGATCCAGCAAAGTGTCGGGGAAGAGTTCCGTCAGCACGACGGCGTGGTGACGATCTTGATGTTCAACTGTCGCAGGGCTTCGCCTAAGCACCACTACAATATTATCGAGGACTATGGTGGAAGGGGGCACCGCACACGGTTAAGAGAACGATCTTAGAGATCAACTTGTGTGTCTAGGGGTGCCCCCTGCCCCCGTATATAAAGGAGTGGAGGAGGGGAGGGCCGGCCCTCTCTATGGCGCGCCCTAGGGGAGTCCTACTCCCACCGGGAGTAGGATTCCCCCTTTCCTAGTCCAACTAGGAGTCCTTCCATGTAGTAGGAGTAGGAGACAAGGAAGGGGAAGAGGGAAGAGAAGGAAGGAGGGGGCGCCGCTCCTCCCCTAGTCCAATTCGGACTAGTCAATTGGGGGGGGGCGTGGCCTGCCTCTCCCTCTCCCCTAAAGCCCAATAAGGCCCATATATTTCTTCCCCCGTATTCCCGTAACTCTCCAGTACTCCGAAAAATACCCGAACCACTCGGAACCTTTCCGATGTCCGAATATAGTCGTCCAATATATCGATCTTTACGTCTCGACCATTTCGAGACTCCTCATCTTGTCCCCGATCTCATCCGGGACTCCGAACTCCTTCGGTACACCAAAACTTATAAACTCATAATATAACTATCATCGAAACCTTAAGCGTGCGGACCCTACGGGTTCGAGAACAATGTAGACATGACCGAGACATGTCTCCGGTCAATAACCAATAGCGGAACCTGGATGCTCATATTGGCTCCCACATATTCTTGTAAGATCTTTATCGGTCAAACCGCATAACAACATACGGTGTTCCCTTTGTCATCGGTATGTTACTTGCCCGAGATTCGATCGTCGGTATCTTAATACCTAGTTCAATCTCGTTACCGGCAAGTCTCTTTACTCGTTCCGTAATACATCATCTCACAACTAACTCATTAGTTGCAATGCTTGCAAGGATTATGTGATGTGCATTACCGAGAGGGCCCAGAGATACCTCTCCGACAATCGGAGTGACAAATCCTAATCTCGAAATACGCCAACCCAACATGTACCTTTGGAGACACCTGTAGAGCTCCTTTATAATCACCCAGTTACGTTGTGACGTTTGGTAGCACATAAAGTGTTCCTCCGGTAAATGGGAGTTGCATAATGTCATAGTCATAGGAACATGTATAAGTCATGAAGAAAGCAATAGCAACATACTAAATGATCAAGTGCTAAGCTAACGGAATGGGTCAAGTCAATGACATCATTCTCCTAATGATGTGATCCCGTTAATCAAATAACAACTCATGTCTATGGTTAGGAAACATAACCATCTTTGATCAACGAGCTAGTCAAGTAGAGGCATACTAGTGACATACTGTTTGTCTATGTATTCACACATGTATTATGTTTCCGGTTAATACAATTCTAGCATGAATAATAAAAATTTATCATGATATAAGGAAATAAATAATAACTTTATTATTGCCTCTAGGGCATATTTCCTTCATCTTCCTCCCTCATTTTTTCTGGAAAAATAGGTATTTATGGACTTGGACTCAGGGTCTGCGGGGCCACCAGGTGGGCACAACCCACTTGGGAGTGCTTGAGGGGGTGGGGCGCCCTGGTGGGTTGTGCTCACCCAGGGCCCCCTCCGGTGGTTCTTGGCTCCAGTATTTTCCATTTATTGTATAAAAAATCTCCACAAAGTTTCATTCCAATCCAAGGAGTTATATTTCTGCACAAAAATAACACCATGACAGTTCTGCTGAAAACAACGTCAGTCCGGGTTAGTTTCATTCAAATCATGCAAATTAGAGTCCAAAACAAGAGGAAAAGCGTTAGGAAAAGTAGATACGACGGAGACGTATCAACTCCCCAAGCTTAAACCTTTGCTTGTCCTCAAGCAATTCAGTTGATAAACTGAAAGTGGAAAACAAAAACTTTGATGAACTCTTTTGCTCTTGTTTACATAAATAAGCTTAAGTAGCACCCATGTTTTCAGCAAAGATTATAACTAACCATGTCAACAATAACTATTAAAAATTATATTAACTCATATCAATGACATAATAAACTAGTGGGCAATAATGAAATATCTCAAGTGACAACACCTTGTCAAAACAATCATGATATAATATGACAACAGTGGTATCTCGCTAGCCCTTTCTGAGTCCGCAAAACATAAATGCAGAGCACCTCCAAAGTTCAAGCAGCGACTAAACATTGTAATTCATGGTAGAAAAGATCCAGTCATCATGCATCCAACCTTAACTATGCACAATGCATGAGGATGAAAATAGTGCACTCAGAATCTGGCGCTTATTTGAGAAGGTGACGACTCAACATAAAATTAAATAGACAGTCCCTTCGCAGAGGGAAGCAGGGATTTGCAGCGGTGCTAGAGCTCATTTTTTAAAATAGAGGTAAATGAAATTTTGAGAAATGCACCCTTCATGTTTACTTAACGACCATTAGTTATTTATATCTTCCATGCTAAACACATTAGTGGCGGTTCCCAAGCGATAAAAGTAAAGGTTTACTCCCCCTCCACCAACAATCACACTCCACGGCTAGCCGAATCCTCGGGTACCGTCCATACCAACATTAGTCCTGGGGGAGTTTTGTTTACTTATTTGCAATTTGAATTCGAGACTAGGAATCCCTATTACCGCCCCTGTCGTGCAAGGACAAGTGAATAAACACTCATCATGAGAATAACCCGCTTAGCATGGAAGATACAAACTACCTCCTGTCGCTCTATGAACAATCCAGGCACAAAAAATGGATATTTATTTGAAGTTTTTAGAGGTGGCACATATAAATTTACTTAGAACGGCAGGGTAATACCGCATATAGGTAGGTATGGTGGACTCATCTGGAATAACTCGGGTTTTAGGATTTTGATGCACAAGCAGTATTTCCACTTAGTACAAGCGAAGGCTAGCAAATAGGTTGGGAAGCGGCCAGCTAGAGAGCGAAAACGGTCATGAACATGCATTATGCATAACAAACATTGGATACTAGCATGAGTAGGATACGAACACCATGAACATAAATATCATAGAGGCCATGCTAGTTTTGATTCAACTACATGCCTGAACATGTGCCAAGTCAAGCCAATCGAAACATTCAGAGGAGGATACCATATCATCATACCACATCGCAATCATTTTAATGTAATGTTGACATCCAAGATAAATCATTATCCACTCCTAGCTACTTAAGAATGGCATGAGAAACTATAATCTCTCATTGTCATCGCAAACATGTTTGATCATAATATGCTGAATCATGGATACTAGATTAAACATATTTACAAAAATAGAACATGTTGAGTTCATAACCGTTTCTCTCTGCCACAACCAGTTCACCAAATATCGTCATTATTGCCTTTCACTTTCACGACCGAATGATTTGAAGATAGTAATAGTGCAAGAAAGTCATGGACTAAGCTGGAATGTGCAAACATTTTATTCAACGGGAGAAGACAAGATAATTTGGGCTCTTTGTTAGATCAAAACAATGCATATGAGAGCCACTCAACATTTTCATCATGGTCTTCTCCTTGGTATGACTCAATAAAACGAAAAGAATTTCAGAGAAACACACTGAAATATTTTTGGAGTTTTTAGTTTTTCTTGAAGAAGGCAAATCGAAAGGAAGAAAAGCAAAAACGAGAAAAACTATTTACACAGGAAAACTCCCAACAAGCAAAAGAATCGAGAAATCTTTTTGGGTTTTCTTTTAAGTACTACAACTAATTAAAATAGAAAGAAAAACCGAAAAGAAACAGGAAATATTTTTGGGTTTTCTCAAAGTTTTTCAAACACACAAGAAGAAAGCGAGAAAAACAAATCTAAAATGGATAGTACAGTGAAAAAGTGTGGACACCGACAAATGGAATGAAATGTGTGAACATGAATGTAATGTCGGTGTAAATACATACTCCCCCCAAGCTTAGGCTTTTGGCCTAGCTTGGTAATCACCACTCGTAGTAGCCATGCGGTCCCATGTTGAAGTGCTGTGGAGTAGGCACCTGAGCATCCCACTCCTGAGGCTCCTCCTCAGCTACTGCCTGGGCATTCTGGTAGGCAATGATGTCATCTAGCATGATCCTGTATCCCCTGGCAATAGAATCAAACAAAGCAGGTGCAGGCAATGGAATAATATCACGGGCATCCTCATTGAAAACCATATTGTAAGGAATAGGGATAGTAGTGTTCTCGCAATCAATAAATTGATGAGCTACCATAGCCTGGCGATCTTAGTAAACCTTGGGCAAGCGATAATCATGTTCACGTATCTAAATGTTAAAGCGACTCGCTAAACAAGTGGCATAAATACCGCCATGAATTTTACCCTTGGTCCTGTTAAGGTGTAGGCGACATGCAACAATAGCTCCCAGGCTATAAGTGTTATTGCCGTATAGTGCATGGCATAGGACGGCGAAATTGGGAGCACTAGTGCACCAACCTTCTCTCTAGCAAGTAAACACTTCACAATAAATAGAGCAAAATAGTGCACAGAAGGAAACTGCAAGCTAGTGGCAGTGACACTCGACACCCCTCTCTCATCTCCCACTGACAGAGTGCGATAAAAGTCCTCGAACTCTGCAGGCCTAGGCTCTCTTATTTCCCCGTCAGAAGGGATCAAGCATATATCACAAAATTCAGTAAGTGGTATCTGACGGGTTTCAACATATAAATTAAACTGCACCTCAGGAGGGTTATTCCTATCAGAAAATGGAAGCTTTGCACAAAGTAATTTGTAAGGAGATGGCATTGTTCACACTTATCTGCGATGAAGTCGGTGAGGCCAGCATTAGCAGCAAATTATGCGAACTCTTGACGGATTCTAGCTCCATCCATGAAGGGGTTGTGTGGCCATTCGCACAGGTGCACTTCCGCCATTCTCCAAGTATGGAGGTCTCTGTCCGATAATTCCCCAATGACTCCCTTAGAGTTGTTCTTGGAAGCAAACTTCCTAAAGAAACTCATCTTATTACTATAAATCAAATTCTGAAATTTTCAGTCCAGAAATTTTTTGCCAACAAAACTTCACAAGATTGATAGCAACTACTCATAGGGATGCATCGAGGCCATTTCAAGCATTCAAACTACTTAGAGTTCTAAGAATTCAACATGCAAGCTCATCTACAATAGCACCAAGAGTAGCTAATTATTCAAAATATAAACCACTAAAGTAAAAACTAATTGGACCAATGGAGGAGTCACATACCAAGTAGCAATCCTCCAAAACAGTTTCAGAAATGGAGCTTCGAGCAAAGAGATCGAAATCTGCAGGTTTGAGAGCAAGAACATGGGAGAGAGAGCAATGGTGAATTTTTTCTGGAGGTAGGTGATGACATGGGATAAAGAGATAAGTGAGGGGGCCCATGTGATGACCCACAAGTATAGGGGATCTATCGTAGTCCTTTCGATAAGTAAGAGCGCCGAACCCAACGAGGAGCAGAAGGAAATGATAAGCGGTTTCCAGCAAGGTATTCTCTGCAAGTACTGAAATAAGTGGTAACAGATAGTTTTGTGATAGGATAATTTGTAACGAGCAACAAATAACAAAAGTAAATAAAGTGCAGCAAGGTGGCCCAATCCTTTTGTAGCAAAGGACAAGCCTGGACAAACTCTTATATGATGTAAAGCGCTCCCGAGGACACATGGGAATATCATCAAGCTAGTTTTCATCACGTTCAGATGATTCGCGTTCGGTACTTTGATAATTTGGTATGTGGGTGGACCGGTGCTTGGGTGCTGCCCTTACTTGGACAAGCATCCCACTTATGATTAACCTCTATTGCAAGCATCCACAACTACAACAAAAGTATTAAGGTAAACCTAACCATAGCATGAAACATATGGATCCAAATCAGCCCCTTACGAAGCAACGCATAAACTAGGGTTTAAGCTTCTGTCACTCTAGCAACCCATCATCTACTTATTACTTCCCAATGCCTTCCTCTAGGCCCAAATAATGGTGAAGTGTCATGTAGTCGACGTTCACATAACACCACTAGTGGAGAGACAACATACATCTCATCAAAATATCGAACGAATACCAAATTCACATGACTACTAATAGCAAGACTTATCCCATGTCCTCAGGAACAAAAGTAACTACTCACAAAGCATAAACATGTTCATAATCAGAGGGGTATTAATATGCACATATGATCTTAACATATGATCTTCCACCAATTAAACCAACTAGCATCAACTACAAGGAGTAATTAACACTACTAGCAACCTACTAGCACCAATCCCGGACTTGGAGACAAGAATTGGATACAAGAGATGAACTAGGGTTTTGAGATGAGATTGTGCTGATGAAGATGTTGATGGAGATTGCCCTCTCCCGATGAGAGGAGCGTTGGTGATGACGATGACGATGGTTCCCCCCTCCGGGAGGGAAGTTTCCCCGGCAGAACAGCTGCGCCAGAACCCTAGATTGGTTCCGCCAAGGTTCCGCCTCGTGGCGGCGGAGTTTCGTCCGAGAAGATGGCTTATGATTTTTTCCCATCGAAAGACTCCATATAGCAGAAGATGGCCACCGGAGGGCCACCAGGGGGCCCACGAGGTAGGGGGGCGTGCCCAGGGGTAGGGCGTGCCCCCCACCCTCGTGGGCAGGGTGTGGCCCCCCTGTTGAAGTTCTTGCTCTCAGTATTTTTTATATATTTGGAAAACATCTTCTGTGAAGTTTCAGGACTTTTGGAGCTGTGCAGAATAGGTCTCTAATATTTTCTCCTTTTCCATCCAAGAATCCCAGCTGTCGGCATTCTCCCTCTTTATGTAAACCTTGTAAAATAAGAGAAAATAGGCATAAGTATTGTGACATAATGTGTAATAACAGCCCATAATGCAATAAATATTGATATAAAAGCATGATACAAAATGGACGTATCAACTCCCCCAAGCTTAGACCTCGCTTGTCCTCAAGCGAAAAGCCGAAATCGAAAAATATGTCCACATGTTTAGAGATAGAGGTGTCGATAAAAATAAAATACGGACATGAGGGCATCATGATCATTCTTATAACAACAAATTATATAACTCTTGTCATATAATCTCTTATGCTAGAGTAATAATTCAATCACAATATCAAGTATGAATCGTAAACTTCATTGAAAACTAGCAAACTACAATCTCAGTCATTGAAGCAATTGCAATTTATCATAACATCGGAAAGAGTCAATGTATAAGAGGTTTTCAGCAAGTCCACATACTCAACTATCATCTAATGTTTCACAATTGTTGACACTCACGCAATACTTATGGGTATGGAGTTTTAATCGGACACAGAGAAAGATAGGGGCTTATAGTTTTGCCTCCCAACATTTTACCTCAAGGGTAATGTCAACAGGAATAGTTGATGAAAACTCAGATCCAATTAGCCATATATACCAGGATCTTTCCAACATATTGTGCTTGCCAAAGGATAAAATGCAAAAAGGAAGGGTGAAGATCACCATGACTCTTATGCACTGTAGGAGATAAAAGTAAAAGATAGGCCCTTCGCAGAGGGAAGCAGAGGTTGTCATGCGCTTTTATGGTTGGATGCAAAAAATCTTAATGCGAAAGAACGTCACTTTATATTGCCACTTGTGATATGGACCTTTATTATGCTGTCTGTCGCTTTTATTACTTCCATATCACACGATCGTATAAAGCTTATTTCCTCCACACCAATCAATCATACATATTTAAAGAGCAAATTTTTATTGCTTTGCACCGATGACAACTTACTTGAAGGATCGTATTCAATCCATAGGTAGGTATTGTGGACTCTCATGGCAAAACTGGTTTAAGGGTATTTGGAAGCACAAGTAGTATCTCTACTTGGTGCAATGAATTTGGCTAGCATGAGAGGGAAAGGCAAGCTCATCATGTTGGAAGATCCAAGACAATATAATTTATCTTAGATGTAAGAAAACATAACCCATTACGTTGTCTTCCTTGTCCAATGTCAACTCTTTAGCATGTCATATTTTAATGAGTGCTCACAATCTTAAAAGATGTCCAAGATAGTATATTTATATGTGAAGACCTCCCTTTCTTTATTACTCCCTATTAATTGCAACGATGACCAAAACTGTGTTTGTCAACCCTCAACAACTTTTATTCATCATACTCTTTCTATGTGAGCTCATTACTCTCCATAAGATTCACATGATCTCTTTGTTTCTTTTTATTGCTTTCTCTTTTCTTTTATTCACTTAGGATCATGGCAAAATAATCAAGCCCTTGACTCAACACTAATCTTTATTATATAGCTGACGGACTCGATTACATAGAAGGATAATAAAGCAAAACTCACGACTAGATCATACTAAGAACTTTTATTCTACTAGATCAAGATATTACCAAAAGGATCGAACTAAGAAAAAAGGTAAAGATAAAGTGATGGTGATACGATATCGGGGCACTCCCCCAAGCTTGGCAGTTGCCAAGTGGAGTGCCCATACCAGATACTCAATTCTTCTTTCTTGGTGGAGACGGTGGTGATTTTGTTGATGGCGTAGGTTTCTTCCTTAATTTATGCTTGAGGACATAATTTTGGTCCCTTAGGTCCTCTATCTCCTGCTCCAAGCTCAATATCTTTTTGCATAGTTCCTGTTTGTTTTCCTGCACGAGGCGAAAAGGGATAAACTCGATCTTAGGTTTCTTCACTCTATCAGGGAGGCTTGACTTTTTGAACTCCACATGCATGTCCCCAGGTTGAGGTAGTGGGACTTCATCTTCATCTGAGCTCGTCTCCTCCTTTCCCTTAGGTTCATAGTCCTCTTCTTCTTCCGTAGTCCAACCACAATGCTCCACATCCCCATAGACTTTAGGGTCTGCAAGGTAATCAGGCACATAGCTCTCTCCTTCCGAATCCTGGGACGACATGTTGGTCAAATCTGCAGCAGGACAGCTCGAAACAAAGAAAGGAGATTTTTGCGTGATACGGGAGTCAAAACCCCCGGGAGATTATATAATGAAATTTTCGACCAAAATACGTAACGTGTACAAAAACGGAGTCCGGAGAGCACATGAGGTGCCCACGAGGTAGGCGGCGCGCCCAGGAGGGTAGGGCGCGCCCTCCACCCTCGTGGAGCCATCGTGTCCTTCCCGGACTGCTACTTATTTTTCTATTTTTCTAAATATTCCAAAACGGAGAAATATTGCCTTAAAAACTGTTTTGGAGTCGGTTTACTTACCGTACCACATACCTATTCCTTTTTGGAGTCTGAAACGTTCCGGAAAGTGTCCCTTATGTATTCCTCCAGGGTTACGGTTTCAATAACATTGGTTTCAACATTTATGGGATTACCTGAGATATAATGTTTGATTCTTTGACCGTTCACCACCTTCGGATTTGTGCCTTCGAAGTTGTTGATTTTTATGGCACCGGAACGGTAGACCTCCTCGATAACGTAAGGACATTCCCATTTAGAGAGAAGTTTTCCTGCAAAAAATCTTAAATGAGAGTTGTATAGCAATACATAATCACCTACGTTAAACTCACGCTTTTGTATCTTTTTTCATGCCATCTTTTAACTTTTTCTTTAAACAACTTGGCATTTTCGTAGGCTTGGGTTCTCCATTCATCAAGTGAGCTAATATCAAATAACCTCTTCTCACCGGCAAGTTTAAAATCATAATTAAGTTCTTTAATAGCCCAATAAGCCTTGTGTTCCAGTTCGAGAGGTAAGTGACATGCTTTTCCATAAACCATTTTATACGGAGACATACCCATAGGATTTTTCTATGCAGTTCTATAGGCCCATAAAGCATCATCTAATTTCTTGGACCAATTCTTTCTAGACCTATTAACAGTCTTTTGCAAAATTAATTTGAGTTCTCTATTACTCAATTTTACTTGACCACTAGACTGAGGGTGATAAGGAGATGCAATTCTGTGATTAACATCATATTTAGCAAGCATTTTACGGAAAGCACCATGAATAAAATGTGAACCACCATCTGTCATTAAATATCTAGGGACTCCAAATCTTGGAAAAATAACTTCTTTAAGCATTTTAATAGAAGTGTTATGATCAGCACTACTAGTTGGAATAGCTTCTACCCACTTAGTAACGTAATCAACAGCAACTAAAATATGTGTATATCCATTAGAGGAAGGAAAAGGTCCCATATAGTCAAAGCCCCAAACATCAAATGGTTCAATAACAAGTGAATAATTCATAGGCATTTCTTGACATCTACTAATACTACCAATTCTTTGACATTCATCACAAGATAATACAAACTTACGGGCATCCTTGAAGAGAGTAGGCCAATAAAAACCATATTGCAATACCTTATGTGCAGTTCTATCTCCAAACAATCATCAAAACAAGATCCATAGACGGAAAAATCGTCCATGAAAACCTCGCAAATCTTTTCACAAAAGTCAGAGAATATAGCCATCATGCATATTTGAAAGGTAGCAGGTGCATTACATAAACCAAAAGGCATACGTCTATAAGAAAAAGTACCAAAAGGGCATGTAAAAGTAGTCTTTGATTGATCTTTGGCTGACACAGGTATTTGAGAGAAACCAGAATAACCATCTAGAAAGCAAAAATGTGTATGTTTGGACAATCTTTCTAGCATTTGATCGATAAAAGGTAAGGGGTAATGATCTTTTTATTAACCTTATTTAATTTGCGGAAATCAATTACCATCCTATAACCTGTAATAATTCTTTGAGGAATCAATTCATCTTTATCATTAGGAACAACAGTAATACCTCCCTTCTTAGGGACATAATGGACAGGGCTTACCCACTGACTATCAGCAACGGGATAAATTATACCTGCCTCAAGGAGCTTTAGTATCTCCTTTCTTACCACTTCTTTCATTTTAGGATTCAGCCGGCGTTGATGATCACGAACTGGTTTGGCTTCTTCTTCCAAATTAATTTTATGTTGACATAGAGTGGGACTAATGACCTTAATATCATCAAGAGTATACCCAATAGCAGCACGGTGCTTCTTCAGAGTTTTCAATAATCTCTCTTCTTCATGCTTTGAAAGGTTAGCACTAATAATAATAGGATATATCTTTTTCTCATCAAGATAAGCATATTTAAGAGTATCAGGTAACGGTTTAAGCTCAAACACGGGATCACCCTTGGGTGGAGGAGGATCCCCTAGGATTTCAACAGGTAAATTATTTTTCAGAATAGGTTCCTGTTTAAAGAATACTTCATCTAATTCCCTTCTTTCATTCATAAACATATCATTTTCATGGTCTAGCAAATATTGTTCTAAAGGATCACTAGGAGGTACGGCAATAGAAGCAAGACCAATAATTTCTTCCTTACTAGGTAATTCTTCTTCACAGTGTTGTCTACTAAATTTAGAAAAATTAAATTCATGAGTCATATCATCTAAACCGACAGTAACAATATCCCTTTTGCAATCTATAGTAGCATTAACAATGTTTAAGAAGGGTCTACCAAATATAATGGGGCAAAAGCTATCTTGTGGGGAACCAAGAACAAGAAAATTAGCAGGATATTTAGTTTTCCCACACAAGACTTCAACATGTCTAACAATTCCCATTGCTGAAATAGTATCTCTATTGGCAAGTTTAATTGTGACATCAATATCTTCTATTTCAGCAGGTGCAATCTCATGCATAATTTCTTTGTATAAGGAATAAGGTATTGCACTAGCACTAGCACCCATATCACATAAGCCATGATAACAATGATCTCCTATTTTAACAGAAATAACATGCATGCCTACCACAGGTCTAGGTTTCTATGTTTATCTTTATCATGGGGTTTAGCAATTCTAGGAGTTTCATTACAGAAATAAATAACATGCCTATCTATATTATCAGACAAGAGATCTTTAACAAAAGCAATATTAGGTTCAACTTTTAATTGCCCAGGAGGTGTACATGTTTTAATATTGCTTTTACAAACTACAGTTGAAGCTTTAGCATGATCCTTTATCCTAACAGGGAAAGGTGGTTTCTCAACCGAAGAAGTAGGAACAATAGGATCATTATAAGTGATAGTCTTTTCTTCAACTTTAATAGGTGCAACTACTTTTACTTCTATGGGAGGATGATATTTAAACCACTTCTCCTTGGGGAGATCAACATAGGCAGCAAAAGATTCACAGAAAGAAGCTACTATCTCAGAGTCAAGTCCATATTTAGTGCTAAATTTACGAAAATATCGGTATCCATAAAAGATTTAACACAATCAAAACTAGGTGTCATACCTGACTCCTTACCACTGTCGAGGTCCCAATCTTCAGAGTTGCGTTTAATTCTTTCCAATAAATTCCATTTGAATTCAATAGTCTTCATCATAAAAGAGCCAGCACAAGAAGTATCAAGCATGGTGCGATTGTTACCAGAAAGCCGAGCATAATTTTTTTGAATAATCATTTCTCTTGAGAGCTCATGATTGGGGCATGAATATAACATTGATTTAAGCCTCCCCCAGCTTGAGCGATTCTTTCTCCTTCACGAGGACAAAAATTATATATGTAATTGCGATCACGATGAACAAGATGCATAGGATACAACTTCTGATGAAATTCCAATTTCAATCGTTTGTAATTCTAAGACCTCATATCATCACATAGCCTATACCATGCCGATGCATCTCCCCTCAAAGATAAAGGGAAGACCTTCTTCTTAACAACATCTCCGGGTACACCTGCAAGCTTAAATAATCCACAAACTTCTTCCACATATATCAGATGTTCATCAGGATGTTTTGTTCCATCTCCTAAAAAAGGATTAGCTAGCAGTTTTTCTATCATACCCGCAGGAACGTCAAAGCAAGTATTTTCATTTTCATTTTTAGTAGGTTCAGTAGGTTGAGGAGCAACTCTTTGCTCTACTGGTCGGGGTGAAGATACCCCGAACAAGCCCCTCAGAGGATTACTTTCCATAGTAACAAGTGACAGTAAATTTCAGCACACTATATAAATTTTTCCTTACCAAATTCCACCTACCAAAGGCGCTTCACTCCCCGGCAACGGCGCCAGAGAAGAGTCTTGATGACCCACAAGTATAGGGGATCTATCGCAGTCCTTTCGATAAGTAAGAGTGTCGAACCCAACGAGGAGCAGAAGGAAATGATAAGCGGTTTCCAGCAAGGTATTCTCTGCAAGTACTGAAATAAGTGGTAACAAATAGTTTTGTGATAGGATAATTTGTAACGAGCAACAAATAACAAAAGTAAATAAAGTGCAGCAAGGTGGCCCAATCCTTTTGTAGCAAAGGACATGCATGGACAAACTCTTATATGATGTAAAGCGCTCCCGAGGACACATGGGAATATCGTCAAGCTAGCACTACAAAAAAAATACACTTCCGTGATGATACGTGTTTGTCACAGTAGGTTGCTTTTTTTTGTCATGCATGTACATCCATGACAAATTTATGATAGAATCAAGATAGTCATACTTGTGCTGTCGTACAAGTGTTCCATGACATTACCAAAATTATCATCACGGAAGTGTCCACTTCCATGACGATAAATCGCGCATCACAGAGGTGCTTTCGTCAAGGGTGACCGACACGTGGCATCCACCGTAATGGAATGCCGTTAAGCTATTGGGTCGAGTTTTGGATCCGATAACCCATTAACAGCCCCGACCAATGGGGATTTTCCACGTGTAAAATCATCATTGGCTGGAGGAAACACGTGTCGGCTCATCGTTTGGACAAATGTCAACCACTCATTGGACAGAAGGCGCCTATGATACGTCGACACGTGGCACGGCCCAACAGAGGCCCATTCCTATGAAAAGGCCGGCCTGTTTGACTTGGTCAAAAGGTGGCGGGCCGGCCCATGGAAAGCCTGTTAACGACCTGTTCGCATATAGCCCATTTACAATCCGCTAACCCAAGGCCCATTATGCCCTATCCGAATTAGGCCCAGTAGCGTCATCTGGGCCATCCAATACGATTCCAGCCTGTTTTCACTTCTGGCCCATGTATGGCCCATGACGTCTTTCGGCCATATGAGGCCCTATGTAACTCTTGGCCTATTAACGGCCCGTGGTGAAACTGGCCCGTAATGAACAGTGTATCACTTTACATCCATTAACGGCCCGTGGTGAAACTGGCCCGTAATGAACAGTGTATCACTTTATACCCATTAACGGCCCATTATTTCGTTGGGCCGTTTCTAGCCCATGTTATCTTTCGACCTTCTCAGAGCCCATTTATTCTTGGGCTCATTTCCAGCATTCGTTTACTTACGGCCCGTTACTGTCATTTTCTGCTTGTGGGCCAAATTCAGCCCGTGGTTACAGTCGGCCCGCTTTCATAGCGTCATCAAATACGGCCTATTAACGATGGCCCGTTACGGTCGGCCCACGAACGGACGATTCCAACTCTAGCCCGTTTACGGCCATAATGCGGCCTATTATTGGCCCATGTTTGGCCAATCGATCATACGGCCCGTATAAGGCCCATTGATGATACGGCCCGTAGAAGGCCCATTGTTTCTACGGCCCGTAGAAGGCCTACTGTTTCTATGGCCCATAGAAGGCCCACTGTTTCTACGGCCCGTAGGAGGCCCAGTGTCACTACAGTAAATATTAGCCCATGGTTATTGTGGCCTAGTTTTAAAAAATAGGTTATTGCAGCCACTAGTTAACCGCGGAAAAAGAACTGCAATGACTACAAGCAAACAAATAAATAAGACAACAAGGAAATAAATAAGCAAGCAACTAACGCTAGGCTATCACGGCTATTACAGATATTACATCCACTTGGCATCAAAGTTCGCCACCAGTGCAAATATAGGGAACAAAGCAGCATATCATATACACTGGCCGTCAAAATTGGCCACCAGTGCAAATAAACGCGGCAGCAAAACAAGAGCATAACTGAAACAACTTCAGAAGAGCTCAAGAAACATTATCCTGGGTATCCACCATGCTGGCAATAGGCTTAGCAAGCTGATTAGCTTTGTCCTATTTGGCGCTAAAATCCTCCAACGCTTGCTGTTGCACTAGAAAGTATGCATCTGAATGCTCCAGGGACTTCCGCAGTCCTTCTGCTTCTTGTCGCAGCACAGCTGATCAATGTCTTTCAGCTTGTAGTTGAGACTCAAGAAACCGAACTGATTCACATAGTGAGTTTGAATAGCTTGTGCAAGCGGTAGTGGCCAGTAACTCCAACACTAAACCAAGACAGGATGTGTCACTATCCTGAACCTTATTTGCATTACTTCCTTTACCATTGCTTAATAAGGCACTCTTCCCCAATATTCTGTCAGCATTCTAAAAGAAGAAACAAGCAGACACATAACAAGTTTAGCATGTACTAGTATATGAAACTCATTTCGGTGAACCAGTTCATTAGTAAGGTGGACAGGATTAAACTACCAAGTCTTCTATTGCCAAGTACTAGTACATAATAAAAGCATCAAACAAACATATATCTATGTCCTATGGTAGCAATGGAATCTTAAATTAGAACAGTTGTTCTTCAGGTTTAGGCACTTGTTCTACATGAACAGAGTACAATAAGACGCAAGAATATAATACTTAAAAATAGAAAATGAGCTCATAGACCTTACCACATTCTTGGTTCGGGACCAGTACAGAACAAGGCGTTCCCAGTCATCGTCCAGTGAATGTGTCTCAGGAGAACGTAAGGGAATTTGATGAGTTTCTTTGCCGGTGAAGTACGTTTTCTTCAGGTAATTCCGATACTGCCACCAAGCATTCTTGAAGATAGCAGAGGTATTAGCACAGGTTACCTCATCCTGAGTTTCCAAATCGGCCCTTCTCTATAGATAAAAATGGGAAAATTTGTTGTATTATAACCATCATGGAGGTAGGATGTATGGGACGAAGCAAAGTAATTGCCATGAATAACATTACTTACACATAACTCCTGGACAAACACCTGCAACTGGCATTTTCCTTCATCTTCAGTATAATATTTCCAAGATGGGAAGATACGCACATACGATTTAACAACATCAAATGCGATAGATGCTAAACTACGACTAGCTGGTTGTGCTTCCTCCACAGGAATAGGCGTACTAACTGGTGGAGTTGGGGTTCGCCGTGATAGTACTGGCCCTATGGGCACTGGACCTGCCTTACTAACTGCTCTTGTTTGGGAGCTCTATGGTGGAGATGGTGCTGTGTCAACAGGAACTGGGTTACTATCGGCTGGGGTTGGGGTTAGATTGGGTGAAGCGGGTTCTCTGTCCATCATAGTAGGGGTACAATCTGCGAGAGTTTGGGTTATGTGTGGTAGGGCTAGTTCTTGTGCATGTACAACCGGGGTGCTATCTCCACCAAGAGGTAGCACTGTTTTATTTGAAGACCGTGTTTTAGTCCGCTAGATACTGGCATCACCCGCTCCAATTCAAATGGCTGATAAACAGGAAACATAGTTGAATGTATAGACATTGTATGAGAGACGGATGCAATAGATAGTGTGGAAAAAGAGGGCATGAAATAGTTGACATGTATATTGTTTAACTAAAACGGATAGCATGACATAATTTCACATATAGGATGTCTATCTAAACTGGATAGCATAGCATAACATAATTCAAAGATATGATGAATAACTAAACAGGACCGCATGACATAATTCACCTACATGTTATCTAAGTAATCAGGATCGCATCATTTAATTCACATATGTGATTTATATGCTAAACATAGGGCATTCGATATGATGTCTGAACTAAGAACATGGTGTTGAATATTTTGTATATGATGTCTAAACTATGCAATGCAAGACACCGTATGCATGATATGAGCAGTATAACCGTGCCAAGTTAGAGCATACACCTCAGTGGGGGAATAGGACTGGTCATCTGTCTCTGAATCCATCTCTGAGGAGCTATCGGGACCCAACAAGAGATCTGCTTCGACAGGTAGCACTGTCTGCTCTGAAGGCCTTGTTTTCACTCCAGATTTTTCCATCTCCCACCCAAATGGCTGATTCACAGGAAGAGTAGTTTAATGTACAAACATTGTCAACAAATGGAAATGTAATGAAGAAAAGGATGGGCAAGATATCATTCAAATATATGATGCCTGGTTAAACAGGATGACATTGCACATTTCACATATATTATGGCTGGCTAAAAGACATGAGACTGCATAATTCCCATATATGATATAGAAACTAAATAGGTGGCATTACAGAACATGTATAAACTAAGCAGATGACATATATGATGTTAAAAGTAGGTACTGCAAGGCAACATATGCATGATATGACTAACATCATCATGCCAAGGTAGAGCAAACACCTTGGGGGGTAAATAGGAGTGGTCAGCGGCGTCCGAATCCGCCTCAGAACATATATCTTCCTCTGGATTACAATCTGGAGAGGGGTGGGGAGGGTTTGCCATTGAACCCACCATGGAGCGATGTCTGCATGACATTGTATTGCCGCGCAAAACTCTTCTCTTTTTCTCTACATGTTCAGCATGACTGTGTACAATATCTGACATGCATACGAAAAAAATATGGTGAGATTATGTAAGGAGAGCATGCAGAAATTTAGAGTGATGGTAACAACAAGTGGATCAATGTTTTTCCGTTGAACCAAAATAGCCCTAATGGATCGACGTGAATGTATAGTAATAAGTGATGCAACAAGTGTACAACCTCTTTGTCGTAGCCGTGTCGACCTCAGCATCATTGGGTTGGCCGCTGAAGCAGTTGAGGCAGAGGTGGCTGTCGGAGGTGTGGAGGAAGATCTGAGGAATCTGTAGACGGCGTCCAGGGCACTGCTCTGTTGTGACGGATCGTTCTATCGTTGGAGCAGCTCCGGTGAGCCGTAAGACGTCAAGGCTGAAGCAGCACAAGACAGACATCGTCAATCTCAAGTGGGATTCTAATAGCATATCCAATATATGATGTAAAATGGATGTAAAATTAACATCACCAAAAACCACCTGACTACAACAGATGAGGTAAAAACTGTTGACTCTGAACTTAACTGTCGAAACTGAAATTTACTGTGGAATCTGAATGCTACTGTCGAAACTGAACGCAATGGTAGCAGAGAGGCACTTGACATGTAGTTTAGGGAGGGCCTGCAGTTCATCTTCAACCTGCACCCCCCTGAGCCGCCAGCCACCACCGGCCGAACCACCGGCCCCAGCGCCGCCTCGCCGCCCCGAAACAACTCGCCACCGCCGCCCCGGCCAGCCCTCTAGGCCCCCCGCCCCACCCTGAACCCTAAGATAGATAGTGGGGTACCTCTCCGGTGATCCCCCATCCCCGCTGCGGGTGGTTCTTCCTTAACTCCGGCGAGCCCCCCAACCCCTGAAAATTGACTGACCCAAAAGTCGATTCAATCGACTGAAGTGTGGCTTAATCGGAGCAGAGCAGCAGCACAAGCGAGGGGGAGAGCAGCAAGCAGCTAGGTGAGCGAGCGATCGAGCAAGAGCAGGAGCAGCAGGAGCAGATCCGGCTGGTATGGACGCCGCCGCTGAAGGGGCCTCGCACTGGGGGAGAGCCGCCGTGGAGATGTCGCCCGCGGCGCCGGCTTCAAGGTAGCCGCTCCATGGGGGTGCGGGATGGAGCACCGTCGGTGCCGGGAGGTCGAGTTAAGGAGGAGGTGCGATGCGATGAGTGTACAACCTCTTTGGTGGCACCGAGTAGGCCTCGGCTTCGTCTGAGGAGTCGGTGAGGATGCTGCGGTTCCGGTGGAGCAGGTTAAGGCGGTGCTATGGGGATGGAGCAGCCGCGATAGACGAGGCGATCGTCGGAGCAGCTCCTTGGAGGTGGAGGATGGGGCGGCTGAACCGGCGGGACAGCGAGATGGATGACGGATCCTCATTCGGGGAGGTGGACGAGGGACGTCGAGCTATTGCGCGGGACGACGTCGTCGGGGAAGAGGCTCCGGCTGGGCAGCGGTGACATGGCGGACGGAGGAGGGTGGGGTTTCGCGGCTGGAGCGGAGAGGTTATGGAGGCCTAGGATTTCGAATGGCAAAAAGGGGGCTATGGGAGGGGGTGAAGCATGACTTAGGAACGCGCTTGTCCAAAATGTAGGGTGTGTTACAAAAGTACCCCCCACTGATTTGAACTAGCAACACTTTCGGCTCAGGGTTAGAAGGGGGATTTCACGTGTCGGGATTTGGCAGCTGGAGGGAGTTTTCGCGCGCGTTGTAATTTCGGGATAGAAAGGTGCGGGTTGTGAAGGCGCCAGTTTTGGGAGCATGATATCTAAATTTTCGGGATATAACAAGACGCGGGTTGAATTTTAGGGACAAGCCTAACGTGTAGTAATATTGTACTTGTACGTACCAAATCAATTCGCACTTCCCTCAACCAAAAAGAAAACGAAAAAAATAAAACTATTCACACCACACAAAGAGAGAGTCTTGCCCCGTTTTACTATACAAATGCTATTCAAAGCTACTCCCTCCTTCCATCTATATAGGGCCTAATGCGTTTTTCGATGCTAACTTTGACCAAATATTAGAGCAATGATATATGACATGCAACTTACACAAAGCACACCGTTAAATTCGTCTGTGAAAGGTTCTTTCAATGATATAATTTTCACATTGTGCATGTCATGTACTATTAATCTTGTCAATAGTCAAAGGCGGTCTTAAAAATCTCATTACGCCCTATATAGATGGAAGGAGGGAGTATGAATCCATGTTATGTCCGATTAAATTTTTTCGCTTGCTGTATAATGCATGTAACCTACTCATACCAACATTTTAGTGCATTCCAAATGTCTATACTACCGCTGCAATTCGAACTAAATTTGAATTCGTTTCTCTATTTCAAATAGAATCTACAATCATGATTGTTGCCAACTTCAACCATCATAGTTTCCTTGCTATCCGCCAGATATAAATCAGAAAGCCTATAATGCAGGATGGCAGGCACACCATCATCAACAACTCTGTTTTTTATAAGAGTAGAGATAAAACATATTAAATGTAGTATACCATGTTCATAACCACACCATGTGTATCACTGTTATATATATTCACACATCCGTCGGTTTGAAACACTATGATAAATTCTTCAAATATCTGAATTTGCTTTTTATAATGAAGTATATATGATCTCTATTCGTCTTATACACCCACACAACCCTCTTATCTTTGTAGCTAGCGCTAACTTTCTCTTGTGCATGCACACGCCCGCATCCCTCTCACCCTCCCTCAGCATTCTCTAGCTCCATCGCGCCAATTCGTATTTTCATTTTAGGTCGTTCACCCACGGTGTGTGTAGGCCCCCCAGCTCCTTCTTTACGGCACACATCGATCGATATGCCTCTCTAGCCAGGTGTGCCTAGCACAAACACAAGCTTCCCCTCTTCTCTTGTCACCGTCCATGCCTCACTCCCACCACTCTTTTCATTGTTCTCGTACTCGCACACTCCTCCCCCTCGATATAGTATGCCTCTCGTACCACCTCCTACATGCATCCCTCTCTCTCTATCCTTCTCCTCGTGCCTCATTTTCTTCTAACACACACATGCATGTATACCGATCGATCTCCCAACATATACCTAGATCGACTTTAACTAGCCCCCCATCGATCGACGTACCTCACAAGTTATGTCTCTCCTTTCTCTTACAAAGGGCGATTGATCTTCCTATGTAGTTATGTCTGCTTACCACAGCCACATCGTCCCCCCTCATCATTCGTGCATGCCTCCTGGCCCGTCTCTCACACGCACGTGCACAGACAACAAGCAGCCATCTCCTCTCTTATTGATATTGCGGGCGTTCCCTCCGTTTGTCTAGCAAGCCTATCCCACCATTTGTTAGAAGCAAATCCACTACCACCCCCTCCAACACTCTAGCTCTGTCTCTCTCCCAACCTTATTCATCTCCTGCACATATGCATGGATGTCGATCGATCTCCCTTAATACATGAGGCAGATCGATCTCCTTAATACATGAGGTAGGCCTCTCTCCTCCTCCACACATATACCAGCCATTATACCTCTATAGTTAATTGGGCCTCCCTCTTCCCCCACCACACACCGATAGTCGAGCGCTGCAGGTAGGTATCCATGCCATAGAGACAAACTGCACATGTCCCATCTCACGTTCCAGTAGGCCAACCACTCTATATCTTTGACATGGGCACACACAAATTCGATGGCACTCTTTATCGATCGCGCGCGCGCGCACACACACACACATCATCCCTCTCTTCGATTCTACGGACACCTCAAGCCGATGATACCTCCACTCTCTTCTCGTGGATTGCCCCCTCTATATATATGTTATATTCAGGACTCTATTTCACACACATTGCATATGTTAAATTTTTTGATTGACCCCCCCCAAAAAAACTCTCAAGAACCCACACACTATATCTCTCTAGGTTTGTATCTCTCTCACACAACCCCACGCAGGTGGTGTACGTATACAAGAAGAGAATAGGTGCACCGTGCACGTACTCACGCTTCATGCCCAGCCACACCCGCGCGGGTACACGGTGGAGCTCATTTCTTTACGAAATGGCAGCCCACGTGCTAATTTGAACGCCTGTAGCGGTTGTTTACCTAGGGAGGTCGTGTACCATGCGTGCACGAAACAAAGTTCGACTTGACGCGTTGCCGCGTTATTTTTAAATAAAGTTATAGCGCTCAATGGCACGTACGCAGAATATAAAACGATTTTTATGGAGGAAAAGGTAGTCCGCTCTTCAGAGTATCTCACACAAGGCTCCAGTGGCCTCTCTCTCTCTCACCGTTGGTCAGTGATCCGGCTGCATCCCGTCCGCCGGGGGAAAGGGAGTGCGGTCGCCTCTCTCTCTCTCACCGTTGGTCACTGATCTGACCACATCCCGTCCGCCGGGGGAAAGGGAGTGCGGTGGCCTCTCTCTCTCACACCGTTGGTCACTGATCCGGCCGCATCCCGTCCGCCGGGGGAAAGGGAGGAAGTGCATCGTTTCTCCGTTCGACGTCGCCGAGGCAGCATGTCCCGATCTGCGGTACACGCCGTTCTCTCTGACCAAGCTCCGGCGCGGCAGGGCCTACACCACCTGCTCGCAGATTCCGCCCGCCGCCGCTCACCTAGTTACATCCCGACGACCTCCAGGTATCCCCTCCGGCCTTGCTCCACTGCCCGTTTTCCCACGTCGCTGCATGTGGATCTTCCATAGTTCTTTGCCCAAAATGTCGCTTGTCCGGCGTACTTTCCATATTGCATTATTGTCCTCACACCATTTTAGACAAACACAACCGTGTTGTTATCTTCCCTTAGGACAAGGAATATGCTTCTTTTTTGTCGTCGCATGTGTCATCAACTGTTATTGGCCAGTAATTGTTTCCTTTCTACCTCTTTTTTTGCAAACAAGGCTATCCATTTCACGTTGTTGCTATTGCGACCTTTTGTTGAATTGCACAAATCACTTTTTTCTTAAGAGTGTTTTGTGAAGTTGTACTAAAATGTCACACAGGCAACGTCTCTACATTTCAGTGCGACTGCACAAAGGGAGATTGGTTTTGTTCTATCCTCCTCATCCAACTCCGAGCCTAATCTTCTCCAACTAGTTAGTCTTAAGAGAGACTGCAAAGGTGACCGGCTTCTATTTGTGTGTTTATTGTTTCATCAGTAGTCCTCTATTATCGTAATCACACTTGATATCTTTGGAACAGGGATGCTCAGCTCTATTTTAGTGGAACTGCACAAAATGATCAGAATGTTGCATGCTCCAGACAGCTACTTTTTTTCCCAACATGCCTTGTTGATATAGACAGAGCTGGGGGGACGTTTCTGCCAATGAAAGCATGGATCAATTTTAATTTAACACCTTCTCACAACTTTGTCTTCAGTTGTGATGTAATTATTAGCTCTGATCTGCTAATAATTGACATGCATTAACAAGGAAGTTAGTTTTTTATTGTTTCCGAAAGAGCATCGATGGCAAGACACACGAAACAAAAGCTGAAAGCTCACACCATTGTACAATTTCATGTCGCTGGAAAATTATTTGTATAGTATGTCAATTATGTAAACAAATGATGGAAGCTTGATAGCATTGCCAGAAGCCTCTTCATCATCCGGGTCCATGTGCCATGCACAAAATTATACTCCTTCGTTCCTAAATATTTGTCTTTTTACAAATTTCAAACGGACATATTTTAGAGTGTAGATTCACTCATTTTGCTTCGTATGTGTACTCCCTCCGTTCCTAAATATTCTATTCGTCTTAACAAAGATTTCAACAAGTGACTACATATGGAGCAAAATGAGTGAATCTACACTCTAAAATATGTCTATATACATCCGTATGTGCCAGTCCATTTGAAATCTCTAAAAAGACAAATATTTGAGAGAGAGAGTAGTCACTCGTTGAAATCTCTAGAAAGAAAAATACTCCGGAGTATATTTAAGAACCGAGGGGGTAGTGCACAACCGCATGGGAGACTCAGCCCGGTCGTTGTGCCGCATTAATAGTGAGTAATGAGCAGTCAAATCATAATCCCCACCTTTCCCACTGTAAGTTGCTCTGAAGAAGCAACCATCAATACGCTCTTCTTTGAATTCGCTCATACTACTCCATCCGTCACTGTTTATACAGCGCTCTTCAGAAAAAAGAAAAAATCTATGGGACCAAGGCGACTAGCGATCGGCCTGAAAAATAGCATTGGTAGTTATAGCACGGCGTCTATTACTAGAGGGAATAATGCGTACACACATGCATGCAGTGCTTCCACCCCGGGTACACACATGCATGCACTCCGTAGTAGTACAGTACATGGAGAGAAAATTGTGGACTTGATTGCGGTTACCACGCCCTAATTAATTGAGCATTATACCAAACGCGTCTAAAGTCTCTCTGGTGGTGGAAATGCATTGAGAGAAATGCATCATAATGAAGCGCGCCCTGTAAACTGTGACGGAGGGTGGAGTAGTATGAAGGTGCAAAACCAAGTATGCGTACTATTGCGCTTGGCTCTTCGCCCCTTCGTGAAGTCGAACAATGATGGTACTCCGCATGTTGGGTACTACAGTGTATGCCTCTGACAATCTGACACCGAATGGACTGATGCATGTCCACCGAGGGTAGGTTGCATTAGTCAAAAGGCGTAAGCGAGCTTCATCTTGTCCTGCAAGCTTCTCCTCGTTCTGCGAGTTGACGGGACACACCAAAAAGTAGTGCTAGTCCATACTCCCTCCTTTCTGGTTAATATGGTTTAATCTTTTTTGCGGGTAAATGAGAGAGCTTTATTTGTATATAAGCATTCTTAGGACGATCAACCAAGACACTGCTCACTAGGAAGCGAGGTACCCCGCAAAAAAAAGAAGTAGGAAGCGAGGTGTTTCATCAAGACAGCTCTCGGCCACATTCAAAGTGCAGCAAGCACGGTTCGCACGAAGATGCGCCGCAAGGTTTGCTGACCTGTTTACATGCTGAATAACAAAAAAAGAGGAAATATTACTGAGCGCTACTATTTGTAACAGGATATGAGCCAGAATTAAGCGAGAATTGTGGCGAGTGTTCCATGCAATCAACTTCCATTATCATAGGCGAGAACCCTCGAAGAGAACCAAATGTGTTGAAGATTGCTTTATCACATTTTAAAATTATAATAAGAGTGCAAACACTCCTCCATCTGGTTCCTAGTACTAGTATAGTACGTACCTTTATGGACTATAGTAGTAGTACTAGTAAACTTTGCGCTTGGCTGTTCGGGAAATCGAACAATAATAGCACTAGTAGGTGTATGCTTCTGGCAATCTGACACCGAATTAACTGTTGCACGTCCACCGCCTGAGCGAGGGAGAGCTTGCATTAGTCAAAAGTTTCTCCTTGTCCCGTGAGCCACCACGCGCAAGCTTCTCCCGCCCTGCAACCTTCTCCTCGTTCGGCAAGTTGACGGGACACAGCAAAGTAATGCTAGTCCATGCTGCCTCCTCTCCGGTTAATATGGCTTTATTTCAAACGAGATAAATACACTGTCTGTCACTGTATATTTGTAAAAATACGGTCAGTGGACTTCATAATACGCTCACTGCGCTCAATATATATATTTTCCGGTGTTCATATGGTCACTAGCTCACCCTGACTGAGTATGTGTGTGCATGCACGTGTAGGTTAAGCACTTGAGCGTGACCGTGTGTGTTCCGTCGTGTGCTCGGACATGCATGCATTAGGGCGTCGCGCGCGTTTTTGCGTCCATGTGTACGTGTGACTGTTGCATACACGTAGGGGGAGTACGTGTAGGGGCCACTAAGGAGCTGTCAAATCACACAGTAAGTTAGTCGGAAGAAGCAACCATCATTTCACTCTTGAATGACATGTATGCAATATAAAATGGTTGATATGGAGAGAAAAAGAAAACCACTATATATACACTAGTAGGAGCCTAAGCTACAAGCCTGCTTGCTTAGGTTGCTCTCTTCACGAGCATAGAACGACGGGCCTGATCCCGCAGCTGGGGGAAGGGAACAATGTTCTGCGTAGACGCGGTCGACATCGGCGAGGGAGAAAACCCATAGTCGGTGCGTCCCAATCGGGGGTCACCGCAGTATGGGTCGATGTCGCGTCCCAACCGCCCTTCTAGCTACAGCCCGACGTCCCAGGTAGTCCATCTTCCTTTTGGAGCCGGCTTGCTCCACTGCCGTAGCTCCATCTCCATGTCAATCTTTCTCTACTTCTACCGGCTTCTACTTGTGATGAGTTTATGTCTCATGAACTAGTGCCAGTACTATTATTCTAATCACACTTCTTCAATATATTTGCCATCAGGGATGCTCAGGTCGATTTTAGTGGAACTGCACAAAAGCATCGTATGATCCGAGGGTGCCAGCCGTCTTTCCTTCGACAGGTTCTACCTGGCCAGGAAATTAAATCATGTTTAGGTTTTAAGTCGTAGTGACCCCATCAGTAGTTTTTCTATCATACACGCTCTCACAACTTTTTTTCTTTAGTTGTGAAGTAAATATTGGCTATGATCTGTGAATCATTGAGATGCATCAGCATGCGTGTTAGTTTTCCTTTGTGTTTGTTGGAATGTTGTAACGGGGCAACCTTGGAATAGGAATGAAAATGGAGTGGAAAAGTTTTCGTTTTTCTGGAGAAAAAATGAAACGGAGAGAAACCAACGTTTCATTTTGTTGGATCGCGCCATTGAGCAAAACCAGCATTTAAATCACGTCTGTCATGTTCATGTCTCACCCTCCTCCACAGCTCGACCCCACATGGTCGCTCGGCATGCCACTCACCGCAAACCGAGTAGTATACCATAACTTTCTCGCCTGCTTGTCGATGGATCGCGCCATGGAGTACTAGCACTACTGGAAGAGATTGATGAGTTGGGGGAGGACAGCTAGCTATAGCACAGACTCCCAAGAACTTACTACTGGAAGAGATCGTACATGTTGTAGCCGGCTATTGCGACCTTTGAACGCGGAGCAGCCGCGTGCACCCAGAAGCAGCGCGAGCGACGCTCTCTCGGCCGGTGCGCCGCAATCAATGTCGGCGCCAGTGAGAGGTCGTGTCCGCTCTGGCCGGGCATGAATGCGGCACTGACTGTTTCGGGCGGGAAGCATGCGCGGGTGATGAAGAGGGTTCGGGTTGGTCAGGACCGGCCGTGGCAGCGGTCCGGACGTGCGCAAACAAGAGATGATGTACGTTAATATTGCTGCGTATATAATTAACAACGTAAATAATGTGCCAGTTGGACAAATATGATTGGAGATGGAGATGGAAATGGAATTTTACGTAAATAGAGATATGTATGTCTATGTCTATGTGTGTGTGCACGACGACTCTCGCGACCTGGAAGCGGGGGCGTGTTTTTGATCGAGTTTTCTTTCTTGGTACGTTAGAAAATCAGTTTGTCTAATTCACATCTAGATGTTATTTAAGGATATCACATCTAAGCTCCCACAAGTATATAATGTAGCAACAAGAAAAAAAACTAGGAAAAGACCACAAACAGAGTGGACATCAACTTATATGTGACATAACTATGTCACATCTAGATGTGTCCTAGACAGACCCTTCAAAAATTGTCCGCCAGTTTTCGTTTCTTTTTTCCGGGAATGCGCGTATTATATTTAAAACCACTGCTATGGAGAGATTTTTTACTCCATTATAGCCTCTTGTTTGATAGAGTTTCTCGTGTCTCGCTCTCTCACCCTCTCCATATCAAAAAAAGATGACAGTGTCCACTCTATCTCTCTTCTCACCGGTGGTCACAGATCCGGCCGAATCCCGTCCGCTGCGGGAGGTGAGGAGGTGCAGCGTTGACGTTGTCGTCGTCGGTGACGGAGGAAGCCGATGCGCACCGTCCTCTCGGAGCCGGCGCTGGCGCGGACAAAGATACTCTGCGCCCTTGTTCGCTGCCGTCGTGTGGGCAGATCCCGCCCGCCCGCCTAAACGACATCTCGCCCACCTGAGGTACTCCCTCCTTCGATCTATATAGGGCGTAATGAGATTTTTAAGACCGCCTTTGACTATTGACAAGATTAATAGTACATGACATGCACAATGTGAAAATTATATCATTGAAAGAACCTTTCACAGATGAATTTAACGGTGTGCTTTGTGTAAGTTGCATGTCATATATCATTGCTCTAATATTTGGTCAAAGTTAGCATCGAAAAACGCATTAGGCCCTATATAGATGGAAGGAGGGAGTATAACTTCTTGTACTGGTCCAGCTCCCCAGGTCGCTGCGTGCGGGTTTTCTTCTATGCGACTACTCCCCAGCTCCCCATGCATAGTAGCTAGGGTTCATCGGCTGGTCCAACATCACCTACTAGTACTATTATAGAGGAAATGCCACTCAAAAAGTTGTCCTGATTTATGCCTCGGTGGAGGTATACATGTTGTTTTGACAAAAAGTACATGGTGGTTGTGCGGTCATTGTCCATATGGTGGTAGTACTATCACTGGTTAAATGAAGAAATGCTTTTTTTTTCTCGGGTATACTGGTTTAGTTCCCATCAAGATAATTATGATGCTTCTGTTTGTTGGTGTACTTTTCATTAATTCTTATTGACAATTGAGATGTCGTTGCTAACCCTTTTTTATATTTTTGGAAACAACGATGCGTGTCTCCATACCCGGGCATGTCTTCCTCAATTTTAGTGGAACTGCACAAAATTGGATGGCCATTTTTGTTCGCCTCACTATCCTCTGGCACGTGGTTCTTCCTTCCTCGAGCTTGATTACTGAGAAGAAATAAACCACAATGAGGATTTGTCAAACTTCTTAGGTGCCTCACCCAAACTTGATGCCAAATGGATGATGCATCACCACGATGACCTATCGATGATCATGGTTGCGCCTCATGGTTGCGTCGGTTGGTGAAGCTGATCGATTTTTGACAAAAAACAAGTTGTCTTCCATCAGTGCTCTTTGCTTGTTACGCACAAAGATGATATCCTTCGTCAGTTCACCTTGGTTGCGTTGGAGACGCAGTCGTCTTTCACGTTGGTGCAATTTTCGCTAGGGTTTTATGACAGGTGGGCCCAAAATGTGGCTGGCTCACCTGTCATACAGCCAAAAGCAGGTGTAGTGAAGGCACCGGAGCTTAGTCCGTACTACAGTAGTATATATATAAGCGGGAGCCTCAGCGCTTGTTCGCTAGGGTTTGCACTCTCCACATGCTCGCCGCACTACATATATGTTACTCCCTCCGTTCCGAATTACTTGTCTTAGATTTGTCTAGATACGGAGGTATCTAGCACTAAAATGAGTCCAGATACATTTGCTAGGGTTTGCTATATTCACAGTCTCTCACCCTCTCTTCACCAGATCTAAACAAGGCTGCGTTGGCCTCTTGTCTCTCTCTCCCCCCTCACAGCTGGTGAAGGAGGCGTCCGTATCTCGTCGCACCGGGAAGGGGAGGAGGTGCAGCGTTCACTCTATCGCCTTCGGCGAGGGAGGCAATCCACTGTCGGCTGCGTTGTTCTCTTTCACCCAGCGCCTGTGCGGGAGGGCCACCGACCCCTTCTTCCTCGCTGCCGTACTTAGTGTGGGCAGATCCGGACCCCCGCCGCACGCCTTGCCACATCCCGACGACCCTAAGGTATAAGTTTCTTTGAAACCGTCGTTGCTCTAGCTGCATGTGGATCTTTTTCGATCTGTAGTCGAATCTAGGTCTTGGTTCAAAGAGGAATGAAGGGTGCGGTGGGCTGGAGCAAGAATCTAGGACGTGGTTCAATGAGGAAAGGAGGGGCAGAAAGTAGTATAGACTGGCTATCCAGCCGCTTTGTAGGTCAAAAAGGGAAAAAGGGGGTAACCCAGTACACACATCTATAAGGAACCGATCTCTTTGTTGAAAAGGGAAAGAAACTGGGGGGTCAGGTAGTTTGTGCACGACTAGATTTGCTGCCCTCACATAGGAATAAGGTTCAAAGAGAACAAATATGGGACCAGCGCATATATGCTGCTTGGCTACATACTCTGCATCACCCATTTATACGTGTGGACGCACATGGTGCTGGCATGTCCCATGCAGCTATTTTGCTGTTGTTAATCTCAGAATTAACTACTGACCTGTTTTAAAAGAATTTCTCTGGTAATATGAATCAATGCAACCGTTTTAGAAATGCCACTGTCCTATACTTTGTTTTCCATCAAGATAAGGTAGATGCTTCTTTTTGTGGCCGCATGTTTCATCCTCCTTTATTGGCCAGTAATTGTTTTCTTTTTTGCCTCTTAAAACAGGGATATCTATTCAACTTGTTGCTATAGAAAACTTAAATGTCACACCGGCAACTTTGCTTGATTTTAGTGCAACTGCACAAAACTTGATTGGATTTCCTATTCGTGTTGGTAGATTCGTATTTTATGTTGGTCGTCTCATGAAAGGTCAGTACAGGCCTTCATCCACATGATTGTGCAGTGTGCTTTGAGATGCTGTGCTACTTGTATTGGTATTGTTTTAAATAAATGATGAATTGAAGCTATTGTATTGCTGTCTTTTCCCATTAAGTAGTGAACAAAAATGGGACCAACCCAGACATGATGCTTGTTGCTTTCTTACAACAAATTCAGCATCACCCCCTTTATAAGCCAGTAATTGATGCCACTCTTAGAATTAACTACTGAATCTTATTTCAAAACTGCAACACTTGTTAGGGATTGGCGGGATTACCATTTTTGTGGCCGCATGTTTCATCCTCCTTTATTAGCCAGTAATTGATTCCTTTTTTGCCTCTGTTTATACAGGGATATCTATTCAACTTGTTGCTATTGTGACATTTTGCTTCGCTACGCGAAACACTTTGCTTGATTTCAGTGCAACTGCACAAAACGAGATTGGATTTCCTATTCATGTTGGCAGATTCGTACGTGATCTTGTGTGAGTCATGACAGGTTGGTACTTGCCTTCATCCACATGATCGTGCAGTGTGTTTTGAGATGCTGTGCTACTTGTATTGGTACTGTTTTAAATAAATGATGAATTGAAGCTATTGTATTGCTGTCTTTTCCCATTAAGTAGTGAACAAAAATGGGACCAACCCAGGCATGATGCTTGTTGCTTTGTTACAACAAATTCAGCATCACCCCCTTTATAAGCTTTGTCGTTCTTTATACATGTTGAAACAAGGCATTGTTAAGATAATGTCTTAGTCAATATGAATGAATCACACTGATGGAGAATTGCTACTCTCCTGCTTTGTTTCCCATTAAGATAAAGTAGATCAGTAGATGCTTTTCTTCTGGGAGTACAAGTCATCAACCGTTATTTCTTAGTAATTGTTTCCCTTATACCTATTGTTTCTTACAGGGATATCAAAATTAAAGCTCGGTTTTATTCCGACTTCGATTTTAGTTGAACTGCACAAAAGGAGCCAATGTGTAAGGCAAACTGCTGCATTACTGGGTCTAGTTGGTTGTTCCACTTTGCAGAAAGAAGTAGTCACTGTTGCGCTACATTACAGAAGGAATGACTGAGAAGCTTTATAGAGTATTATTAGACACCGGTGACACGACTAGTCTGCAGAGACCATTGGCAATTTAACAATACGTGGTGTGCCCTGGGCAAAAAGTTCCCAAACAAGTATAAAAGCTACGACAGGACTCCACGATCATAGGCATTACATATTTTGAATGGGAAAAGCTTGTCAAAGTTTATCATTGATGTTAGCAAGAAGACGTTAGTTTAATATATTGGAATTGGAAAACCTTGTCAAAATTTGCTCATTGCTATTAGCCAGAAGACATGTATTTGATATTTTTGAGTGGGACGCCCTTGCTGTGAGCAGCGTCGAGTGTTTTTTTTCCTATTCCTGTGTTCAGTTTAGAAGTAAATAGTTACTCTGCTGAGATATTCCTGTGTTAAGAGTTTGTTCTGAATATTGTCTATGTAATGCCAGGCCTTGTGTTTGATTGCAAAGTTGAGCTTGGAATGTTGTGGCATGCGGCATCACGAGTTGTTCACCGTGCCTCCTGAGAATAATGCTTCGTATTGTTTTGCATGTCGATCTAATGCCAATTATTTGCTTGTTAAGAAGATCATCTTCTTCTGTTGTTTCCGTGCTTAAGAAGTTCATCGTCTGATGTTTCATTCATAGCCTATACGACAAGTTGGGTAGGTTATACGTGAAACCATATGATCTTCCGACCAACTCATGCTATTAGGCCGTGATTGGATCGTCGTTTTCCAACCAAAACCGCTTGTAAAACTGACGCTTGTAAATTAAAGCAGATGGTCTCGGGCGAAGGCACTTGGTTGGTTGATTTCGACTAGTAAAATATCGGAAGTACTTGACACACGATAAAAACACTGAATGACACTCGGACGATTGCTAATCCAGCCGTTAGCTGCTATTTCAGCCTTGCCCATGGATGGCATGATACGCACGTCGTGCATGTATCGTCTGGTAATGTCGTCCATATAGCAGTGCTCGTAAAATATACACCGGTCTCTCAAATTACACGCGTAACCCGCCGATTTTACTTACAGACCTCAGGCCCTCAGTTTCATTACGCCTGTATTTTACGCATTGCTTTCGATGATGAGTAAATTACACTTGTATGTTAATACAGGTTTGAAATAAACTAGAGCTCCCAAGCGCGGCCTTACCGTTTCATGCCGTCTCAGTTTCTCGAAGGTGCTCATAGGTGTCCGATGATCCTGGCTTCCTGAATGAGTAGCGGGCGCTGTATCAGACCATCCATAGGGCCCGGGAGGCCCTCTCCGTTGTCCTTCGAGTTGTTGCACTCGCCGTGGCGCCAAGCATTGTTAACATCGTCAACGAACATGAGGATTCAGGAGATGACTTTATTTTGACTGGATGACACTAGGGATCCACTAGGGCCATAGCCGTACGTACGCAGGTGCCTCCTTATTATGTACAACTATTTTGTTTGCTTTCTCCTGGTTTCATGACATCACGGTCCCACACCATTGTCAACCTATGTAGTCAATATAAACGAGAGAATTGCACAAGGTGCGGTCGACAGCTGGGACCAAGCAGCTCGAGCAGTATTTGTGTTTTTGAGGCATGAGCACTGCAGAGTTTTTCTTGGCGATGATTTCGTTGTTGTTCAGAGGAGAGCAGGGTATTAACTGGGCGGGCTATGGCCCGTCTAGCCCAGGCCAGATATCCAGCCCAGATACTAATTTTTTCAAGATGAAAATGGCTAGCCCAGCTATACGTCCTTTTGAGGAATACCCAGGCAAGGTCAACTTGTTATTCTCCGCCCCACTGGGCTGCAAATCTTTCCTAGGAGGGATGCATTCGGCTTAACAGGAAAATGGGCTTTAAAAAATAATAAATGGGATGTAATTATAAAAACTGGGCAGTAACTATAAAAAATGCACCAAACACTAAATTAGTTTATAAAATATTATTTATGTATTTTGAAAATCTTAAATTTTCATTGTTGCGCGCGCAATGTTTCGTTGGATTTTTACGTAATACAAATTTATATTTAATCTGACTAGAAATTTCGGGATAAAAATATTTCGGAGCCCATCAAAATGTGGGAAATTTTATTGCATTCTGTCTTCAACGGTTGGTTGAAATTATTAATCATTGTCCTATCTAGAAAATGGGCTGTACTTTTAACAAACTGTAAATGGGTTGTTGTAAATTCCATTAGAATTCTAAAATGGGCCATACATTCTTACAAAACGCAAATGGGCTATAAGTTCTCTGCCACACACTTGTGGGCCTACTAAGTGACGCGTCCCCTAAAAAAAATAAGTTGACGCGTATGCAAGGCTTTGCCAACTTATTATAGTCAACACACGGTTCTAGAGCAGTGGCTATTGGATGTCTATCCAATGGATGTCGTGCTTCTTCTTCAATCTCGGATATTCTTAGCTTCGGCTGCCCAAAAAATGATTCCTCCCCCTGACATCTGGGGCGCACCGTTTCGGAGGCTGGCCTGTGGGCCTACTAAGTTGGAGCGTACCAAGGGCTTTGTCAACTTAGTCAATAATAAACATTTCTAGCTTCATTGACCGTACGATGTCCATCCAACGGCCGTAGTGCTTTTTCAACCTCTGGTCTTCTTGGTCCAGCCGCCCAAAGCAGCGCCGGTCGTGCCGCCTGCTCCTGCCTCCCGTGGCCGGCTGTGCTGCCACGGAGGCCTCACCGCCCCCATACTACTCCCACCGCTGGCCAGGCCATCCCTCCACTCACCCACACCCCCTGTTATTCTGCGGCGACGACAGCCTCACACCGCAGCCGAACCAGTGAACCCTCATACTCCTCTCTGCGCGGGCTTCCACTGCCGCGTCTTCCCCGGCTCTGCGTCGTCCCCTTCCTAGGCCTCGCCATCGTCCAGACCACCGCCCTGGTGCTCTCGGCGCGGCGTGGTCAACGTGGTCAACGACCAACTTCCATCGGAAGAGTACTGTACGTGGAGAGGCTGACAGCTGGGTCTAGGCGGCCGCAAGGAAGTGCCTCCTTATTACGCGCATAGTAAGTATTCCTCCACCTTACAGCAGGGACCCACCGGATGGGCCACCTTATTTCGCGAAAAAACGTTTCCCCCCCTGACTGCTCAGACCCACCGGACGGGCCAACGTATTTCGTGAAAAAAACGTTCCGCCCGCTGTCAGCTCGGACCCACCGGAAGTGCCTCCTTATTACGCACAAAAAAATGAATACTCCCCCTGCTAGCTGGGACCCACCATGGTGGGAGGCTGACTTGTGGGCCTACTAAGTTGACTGGGATGGGGGCCTTTGTCAACTTTAGTCAATATGAATGATTCTATCTCCAGTGACCGTACGATGTCCATCCAACGGTCGTAGTGCTTCTTCAACCTCTGGTCTTCTTGCTCCAGCCGCCCAAAGCAGCGCCGGTCGTGTCGTATGCTCCTGCCTCCCATGGCCGGCTGTGCTGCTGCGGAGGCCTCACCGCCCCCTACTATTCCCATCGCTGGCCAGGCCCTGCAGCGACGGCAGCCTCACACCGCAGCCGAACCAGTGAACCCTCGTACACCTCTCCGCGCGGGCTTCCAGTGTCGCGTCTTCCCCGGCTCCCTGTCGTCCCCTTCCTAGGCCTCGTCGTCATCCACCGCCCTGGTGCTCTCGGCGCAGCGTGGTCAACGTGGTCAAGGAATGACTTCCATCGGACATGGACTGTACGTGGAGAGGCTGACAGCTGGGTCCATGACCGCAGCAAGGAAGTGCCTCCTTATTACGTGCAAAATAATTATTCCTCCACCTGACAGTGGGGACCCACCGGACGGGCCACCGTATTTCAGGAAAAAACGTTTCCCCCCTGACTGCTGGGACCCACCAGCTACACCTTCGCACGCAAGGAAGTGCGTCCGGGCAAAAAAAACAAAACGATTCGCCCCCCTGACTGCTGGGACCCACCAGCTACATCTTCGCATGCAAGGAAGTGCATGACAGTCGGGACCCACCTGGTCGAAGCGTACGTAGCGTTGTCATTCTGGTCGCGAACGTGTATGTACATATATACTGGTCGATGTAGAGGCGCACACGTGTCGTAGTAGAGGCGCACACGTAGCATGTACACGTACGTACAGCGGCCAGGGTGCAAGAAAGAAAATACGACCACGTATGTGTACATACGGGCAGGGTCTCGAACGCCTACTCACGCATACGTACGGCCAGGGCTCGTGTACATGGCTGGGTCGGAACAAAGAAACAACGTCGTCGTCGTGTTCATGGGGAGGCAACGGAATGCGTCGTGTTCATGGGGAGGCAACAGAATGCGGCGTGTTCATCGGGAGGGCTTGGACGGAACAGGCGATGGAAACGAGGCCTGGCATACCACAGAACGGAGGAAATGGCCTTGTGTTCGACCGGCCACGTCCGAAATGGGATCCTGTTCATCGGGAGGGGTCTGGCGTACCGAAAAACGGAGGAAACGGACCTCCTACGGTTGAAACAGGGGTCCTGTTGATCGGGAGGGGTGTGGCGTACCGCAAAACGGACGAAACAGACTTGTGTTGGAGCGCTACGGTCGAAACAGGGGTCCTGTTCATCGGGAGGGGTGTGGCGTACCGCAAAACGGGACTCCACAGGATACTGGTCATCTCCACCGTCGACCCCCTCCAGCCTCCACGAGCTACTGTTCATCCACTGTCGACCTCCTCCAGCCTCCACCTGCGACTGTTCATCCACGGGCTCCTGTTCATCCAGCCCCCACCGCACGCTACTCCACCAGCTACTGTTCAACCACCCCTCTCCACGGGCTCCTGTTCAACCACCCCTCCACGGACTACTGTTCATCCTGCCCTCCACCGTCTACTGTTCATCCTGCCCTCCACGGGGTGGTCCTGTTCATCCAGCCCTCCACGGGGTCCTGTTCATCCAGCCCCAACCGGCTCGATCGATCGGGGTCCTGTTCATCCAGAGGCAACACCACGGGGTCCTGTTCATCCACCCCCACCGGGAACTGTTCATCCAATCCCCCCTGCAACGCTCACTGTTCATCCAGAGGCAGCATCGATCGGCTTCAGTTAGCAGCAGTAGCGAAGGAATCGCTCGATCGAGTTCAGTTAACAGCCATCGATCGATCGCTCGGGTTCAGTAACACGTAGCTAGCCTGCAGTGCAATCGCTCGGGTTCAGTTAGAGCCCAACGCCTCGCTCGGGTTCAATTAGAGCCAACGCCTCGCACACACGCGCGTACGTGTACGAGAGAAACGCGCATCGCTCGGCCCCTGACCTCCCACCGTAACCGGGAACTCCCCGAAATTTTCCTCCCCCTCGCTTCTACCATGGGTTTTCCGTCATGGACGGCCCAAAGAATGTCATGCACCTGCGTCTCCGGCCTGCCCAGGACGAAAAGCCCATTTTCTATCATGATTTTTTGTGAAAGAAGTAGGAGCCCACCACATCTATGATGATACCGGGTTTTGTCACAATTATCGTCATAGAAGTGTCATATGTATGACACAAAAAAAATTTGTTCGGCCCAAAATGTCATGGATGTGTCTTTTTTTGTAGTGTAGTTTTCATCACGTTCATATGATACACATTCGGTACTTTGATAATTTGGTATGTGGGTGGACCGGTGCTTGGGTGCTGCCCTTACGTGGACAAGCATCCCACTTATGATTAACCTCTATTGCAAGCATCCGCAACTACAACAAAAGTATTAAGGTAAACCTAACCATAGCATGAAACATATGGATCCAAATCAGCCCCTTACGAAGCAACGCATAAACTAGGGTTTAAGCTTCTGTCACTCTAGCAACCCATCATCTACTTATTACTTCCCAATGCCTTCCTCTAGGCCCAAATAATGGTGAAGTTTCATGTAGTCGACGTTCACATAACACCACTAGAGGAGAGACAACATACATCCCATCAAAATATGGAACGAATACCAAATTCACATGACTACTAATAGCAAGACTTATCCCATGTCCTTAGGAACAAAAGTAACTACTCACAAAGCATAAACATGTTCATAATCAGAGGGGTATTAATATGCATATAGGATCTGAACATATGATCTTCCACCAATTAAACCAACTAGCATCAACTACAAGGAGTAATTAACACTACTAGCAACCTACTAGCACCAATCCCGGACTTGGAGACAAGAATTGGATACAAGATATGAACTAGGGTTTTGAGATGAGATGGTGCTGATGAACATGTTAATGGAGATTGCCCTCTCCCGATGAGATGAGCGTTGGTGAAGACGATGGCGATGGTTTCCCCCTCCGGGAGGGAAGTTTCCCCGGCAGAACAGCTCCGCCAGAACCCTAGATTGGTTCCACCAAGGTTGCGCCTCGTGGCGGTGGAGTTTCGTCCGAGAAGATGGCTTATGATTTTTTCCCATCGAAAGACTCCATATAGCAGAAGATGGCCATCGGAGGGCCACCAGGGGGCCCACGAGGTAGGGGGGCGTGCCCAGGGGGGTAGGCCACGCCCCCACCCTCGTGGGTAGGGTGTGCCCCCTGGTGAAGTTCTTTCTCTCAGTATTTTTTATATATTTGGAAAACATCTTCCATGAAGTTTCAGAACTTTTGGAGCTGTGCAGAATAGGTCTCTAATATTTGCTCCTTTTCCAGCCCAGAATCCCAGCTGCCGGCATTCTCCCTCTTTAGGTAAACCTTGTAAAATAAGAGAAAATAGGCATAAGTATTGTGACATAATGTGTAATAACAGCCCATAATGCAATAAATATTGATATAAAAGCATGATGCAAAATGGACGTATCACCACGTGGGGACCACAACCCACCAGGGCGTGCCTGGGGCTGCTGGCACGCCCAGGTGGGTTGTGCCCACCTGGTGCACCCCCTCTAAAATTATTTGCACTAAAAATTCAGAAAAATTCAGAAAAAATCGTCTTAAATTTTTAGGGCATTCTGAGAGCTTTTATTTTTGGGTCATTTTTTATGGCATGGAAAATCTAGGAAACAGGATAAACATGGCATTTTATTTTATTTATCTAAGAAAAACATAAAACAAAAGGCAAGGACAGAAGGTGGTGCCTACTAAATTCATCAACTTCATACCTCTCAAAAATGATCCATTAATAAGCTTGATCAAGTCTTATTAACAACTACCTTCGATTATCATGAAACCGAAGAACTTTCGTAAAACACTAAGTTACCTCAACGGGGATATGCATATCCCCAACAATAAGTATATCATATTTATTTTTGACAGAAGGTAGAGGTAGTTGAAAACTTCCAATAGTGAGTGTTGGAGATTTTTCAATAACATTTATACCATTCACTTGGAATTGTTTCTTTGGAAAATGCACCGTATGCTCATTACCATTGATATGAAAAGTGACCTTGCTTTTATTGCAATCAGTTACAACCCCTGCAGTATTTAAAAAGGGTCTACCAAGGATAATCGACATGTTGTCGTCCTCGGGCATCTCAAGTATAACAAAGTCAGTTAAGATGGTAAAATTTGCAAGATGTCAGTGGGAACGACACCTATGGAATCACTGGGATCCCTTCTATGGTTGGCGGGCGCGGGGTTGTGCAAAGAGCGGGTCTGGCGGTCAGCACAAGGATCGTTTACCCAGGTTCGGGCCGTGGAGACGTGTAATATCCTAGTCCTGCTTTGATGTATATTTGAGTGTTCTTGAGTTCTTGAACTAGCTATGGTGTCTGTCTAGTTCCAAAGATCCGAATCCCTCTTCAGTACGCCTCGGCCCTCCTTTTATAGACAAAAGGGGTTGCCACAGTGGCACACATGAGGTGGAAAGGTGTATAGTGGCTGAGTCTATCCTCTGGCACCGTCGGACAAACGCATTTAATGCGCTGCCGACGTGCCCCTCTTGCTTTATTGGGGACGGCAAAGAAGCTCGTCCCAGCTCACCTGGATCCGACGCGCATCCGAGCTGACGAGGCGTTGTAGCACCACGTTGGTTAGCTGCTGGGCTGGCATGGTGGCAGAGTCTTCATGAAGATCTGCATGCCACCACGCAGGTGCTTGCTGAGTTGGTGTGGAGGCCGCACGCTGCCACGCAAACGCCTGTCCAACTAGTTGAGCTACCAGCTGCATGGGAGCGGCGGTGGAGTCTTGGCAAACGTGGGCCTGGCTGTGGCCCCATAGATGTCCTCGGCAAGGGTCTTGCCGGGGGGCCGACAAGGGGCTTGCCGTGGCACCGCGGTCCTCCCCGGCAAGGACCTTGCCGGGGGTCTCGTGGATTTCCTTGGCAAGGATCTTGCCAAGGATCATCATCTGATCTCTCCCCGGCAAGGTTCTTGCCGGGGGAGCCCACTTCGCTCCCTTGCTCTTTGTGTCTCTGGTCTTGGCGTTGCTTCAGTTGTCCTGTGCTCCGGCTTCCCTCCTCTGCCCTGCTCAGTGCGGCCGTGGGCGCGGCTCTGACCGCCCATGCACAAGTAAAAGAGGTACAAAGGAGAGCCCCTACTTTTGTACACCGACAGGAGTCCCGAGCTTGGGCCACACATAAGCGCAACGCGTTGTTGGGCTAGGCCCAGAACGGTGCGCGGGCAGGCGGGGCAGATTTTTACTGCAGTAACTTTTCCGTCCGCTGCGCTTCCCCACGACCCGTGTTGAACGTGCGACGTGGGGGGTCATGCGTGATGTGGGGGTCATGCATGGGGTGGATTCCCGCATGCATGCCCCACATCATGGTAAAGAGGCGGCTCGCGCCTTTCCCATAAAAATAGGAAAACACAGAGGCGCGGCTCATTTACTAAGTGGACTTGGGTCGTGGTCTTCAAGGCGCCCGCGCCCCACGATCATAGGGTGGAGAACGGTCACCTCACCCGTCCCCTTGATTTCTGCTTGCTCGCCACGTGTCCCCCATGCCCCCAAGGTGGCAGGTGGTGGACGTGTGGGGGGGCACGTGCCCTAAATAATGAGGCAGGAAACCGGACCGTTGCTGATTGGAGCAGCGGGTCGGTCTCGATTCCCTGCGCCCCTGATGGCCGGATTGGCTGAGTGGGGCGGCCGATCCCCGACCCTGCCCCTTTATAAGAAGGGGGACGGGGATGGCATCCCACAATCTTTCATCATCCCTCTCCCTCCACTTCGGCTCCGTTCTCTCATCTGCCATGGCGAGAGGGGGCGCCGACCCTTCGACGGTGGCGCCGAGGGTCTCTGCTCGACAACGCATCCCTCCTTCCCAAGAGCTCGCGGCGGCGGAGCCGGCCATGAGAGGAAGGGGGGAGGGGGCGAGGCCGAGGTTGGCGTGGCGCTCGGGGAAGAGGGGGACGGGGCGGCACACCGGCCTCGCCTCCGCCAGCGATGCCTCCCCCAATGGAGGGCCACGTTGGGGACCAGCCTCGTGAGTTCTTCATCAAGCTGCGCCGGCCACCGCGCCGTCACCTTCGTCTCCCTGCTCCATTCGCTCGGGAGATGGAGATCGATCCACCCCAGACCCTGAGGTTGCATATGAGGGGCTGCAGGAACGGCGACACGCGGGTCGACGTCGACTTTCTTGCCCCTCACGTCATGTACCTTCGTCGCATATGGAAAACTTTTGCTCGTATCCACAGCCTGATGGCGGGGCTCGTTCTTTATTTCAAATTAATGGAGAACGTCCTGCTCTCCGCCGAGGTCTTTGGAGACTCTAGAACTCGCCTAAAGTGCTGCATGGAGAGCTCCTCCGATGACAAAGACTCTTCCTCAAGCGGGAGTGACGAGGAGGACAGCGATAGCGACGACGAGGGTGTCGAGCGGGGGAACACCGACTCCGACTCCGACTGACCGCACCGCCCCTCCCTTGGCCACGTGCCCTGCCGGGGGCCTTCCTCATCAAGCTCTCCATTGGCGCGTTCCCCATCGCCCCTCGTTTGCCTTCACCTGCTGCACCTGGGAGGAAAAGGGCAACAACGGGGATCACGGGGCACTTATCTTTTTTTAGTTTGTGAGCCTACGGGCCTTGGTAGAATTTAGACCTTGTAATCCCCTCGCTCGTGTTCTCATTCCGTATGAATTGTACTTGTTTACAACGTATGAATGAAAAGAAGGGTGTTTGCCGGGTTTTGTTTGCGCGTGGGCGAGGGCCACACTGAGGAACGCATCCTCGTTATCTTAAGATAAACAATGTATCCCGGCAACAGGCCTTGTCGTCCTCCTGCTCTATGGCTTGGCTACACTCACGCCCTTCGCGGAGGTAGGGGCCGAGTAGGATTTGGCCCTTCGCTCGCCCTCTTCCCATCGCACTACAACCAAGTTCCGGCCCAAAGTAAGGTTTTCGGACACGGGACAGAGGGAGCAAGATGGTACGAGAGCGAGCGAAGCCTTATATGTTCAAGGTTCATACGGGTGCACAGAGTGGAGGAGAAAGACTTATCTGATGTCGCAGCCCTCGACAACCTTGGCTTGCCGTGATTGGATCCTTAGACCTGCAGCCCCCGGCAATCTTGGCTTGTCGGGGTCGGGGCGTCGGCCTGTTCTCTTTCTTCCAAATAGCTCAGCAGAAATGTCCATGTACCCTGCGAACCAAAGAGGACAGAAAGGAACAGAGAGATGCACACTCGACCTCTATGCGAGGGGTTAGCCGCCGCTAAGCACTATTAACCCTAACCGAGGGAGGGACTCAACCTAGCATGCATGCTAAAACTTAGGGCACCAGCGCTTCATTTATTTAGGCTCAGGGTCTGCGCCTGGCTTTGTATAGAGGGTTACATGCCTTGCCGGCAAGGCTTGTACAAAAGGTGGCTTGCCGGGGGCGGGGGGGAAACCGCGCCTAATCGGTAAAACTTGCAAAGATGTTCGATGTTCCAGGAGTTGCTCATTGGAATAGCATCTTCGGTCTCCAGGAGGACTGCGCCGGGCCTGGTGACTCGTATTACCCGATAGGGGCCTTCCCACTTTGGTGTCAACTTGTTGGAATTCTTTGCCGATTAAACGTGCCGAAGAACAAGGTCGCCTTCCTCAAAGCTTCGGGCATGAACCTTCCGGCTATGGTAGCGACGCAAGGCTTGCTGGTAGCATGCTGCTCTCACAGCCGCCCGAAGACGATCTGCCTCAAGGAGCGTTGCGTCATGTTGCTGCAACTGCTCTTGCTCAAGCTCATCATAAGCGAGCACTCGAGGTGACCCGTATGTGAGTTCTGTGGGGAGAACTGCTTCTGCCCCGTATACCAGGGCAAAGGGTGTTTGGCCGGTGGATCGATTTGGTGTTGTTCTGATTGACCAAAGAACCGCCGGCAACTCATCAATCCAGCGCCTTCTGCTCTCGTGCAGCCTGTCAAAAGTCTTTGTCCTCAGGCCTCACAGTACTTCACCATTTGCCCTCTCCGCCTGGCCGTTGCTCCGTGAGTGTCCCACGGAAGCAAAACAGACCTTGCTGCCGAGGTCTTGGATATATTACATGAAGGTGTGGCTTGTAAACTGTGTGCCGTTGTCGGTGATGACTCTATTTGGCACACCAAAGCGGCAGATTAGTGATGTCTACTACACAACCTTCTTCTTGTAGACGTTGTTGGGCCTGCAAGTGCACAGGTTTGTAGGACAGTAGCAAATTTCCCTCAAGTGGATGACCTAAGGTTTATCAATCCGTAGGAGGCGTAGGATGAAGATGGTCTCTCTCAAGCAACCCTGCAACCAAATAACAAAGAGTCTCTTGTGTCCCCAACACACCCAATACAATGGTAAATTGTATAGGTGCACTAGTTCGGCGAAGAGATGGTGATACAAGTGGTATATGGATAGTAGATAAAGGTTTTTGTAATCTGAAATTATAAAAACAGCAAGGTAACAAGTGATAAAAGTGAGCGTAAACGGTATTGCAATGTGTGGAAACAAGGTCTAGGGTTCATACTTTCGCTAGTGTAAGTTCCCTCAACAATACTAACATAATTGGATCATAAAACTATCCCTCAACATGCAACAAAGAGTCACTCCAAAGTCACTAATAGCGGAGAACGAACGAAGAGATTATGGTAGGGTACGAAACCACCTCAAAGTTATTCTTGCCAATCAATCCGTTGGGCTATTCATATAAGTGTCACAAACAGCCCTAGAGTTCGTACTAGAATAACACCTTAAGACACAAATCAATCAAAACCCTAATGTCACCTAGATACTCCAATGTCACCTCAAGTATCCGTGGGTATGATTATACGATATGCATCACACAATCTCAGATTCATCTATTCAACCAACACAAAGGACCTCGAAGAGTGCCCCAAAGTTTCTACCAGAGAATCACGACAAAAACGTGTGCCAACCCCTATGCATAGGTTCCCGATGTCACGAAACCCGCAAGTTGGTCACCAAAACATACATCAAGTGGCACATGGTATCCCATTGTCACCACAGATATCCACGGAAAGACATACATCAAGTGTTATCAAGTCTTTAAAGACTAAATCCGATAAGATAACTCCAAAGGGGAAACTCAATTCATTACAAGAGATAAGAGGGGGAGGAGAAACATAAGATCCAACTATAATAGCAAAGCTCGTGATACATCAAGATCGTATCGTCTCAAGAACACGAGAGAGAGATCAACCACATAGCTACTGATACATACCCTCAGCCCCGAGGGAGAACTACTCCCTCCTTGTCATGGAGAGCGCCGGGATGATGAAGATGGCCACCGGTGAGGGATCCCCCCTCCGGCAGGGTGCCGAAACAGGGTCCCAATTGGTTTTTGGTGGCTACGAAGGCTTCTGGCGGCGGAACTCCCGATCTAATCTATGTTCTGGAAGTTTTAGGGTATATGGAGTTATATAGGCAGAAGAAGCACGTCAGGGGAGCCACGGGGGCCCCACGAGGCAGGGGGCGCGCCCTAGGGGGGTGGGCGCGCCCCCACCCTCGTGGGCAGCTCCCGTATCTTCTGACGTGGGGTCCAAGTCCATCAGGTGTGTTTCCTTCCAAAAATAACTTCTCCAGTTGATTTCGTTCCGTTTCGACTCCGTCTGATATTCCTTTTCTTCAAAACACTGAAATAGGCATAAAACAGCAAATCTAGGCTGGGCCTCCGGTTAATAGGTTAGTCCCAAAAGTAATATAAAAGTGGATAATAAAGCCCAATATTGCCCAAAACAGTAGATAATATAGCATGGAGCAATCAAAAATTATAGATACGTTGGAGACGTATCAAGCATCCCCAAGTTTAATTCCTGCTCGTGCTCGAGTAGGTAAATGATAAAAAGATAATTGTTGATGTGGAATGCTAGTTGGCATAATTTCAATGTGATTCTTCTTAATTGTGGAAAGAATATTCAGATCCATAAGATTCAAGACAAAAGTTTATATTGACATAGAAATAATAATACTTCAAGCATACTAACTAAGCAATTATGTCTTCTCAAAATAACATGGCCAAAGGGTGCTATCCCTACAAAATCATATAGTCTGGCTATGCTCCATCTTCACCACACAAAATATTTAAATCATGCACAACCCCGATGACAAGCCAAGCAATTGTTTCATACTTTTGATGTTCTCAAACTTTTTCAATCTTCACGCAATACATGAGCGTGATCCATGGACATAGCACTATAGGTGGAATAGAATGGTGGTTGTGGAGAAGACAAAAAGGGAGAAGATAGTCTCACATCAACTAGGCGTATCAACGGGCTATGGAGATGCCCATCAATAGATATCAATGTGAGTGAGTAGGGATTGCCATGCAACGGATGCACTAGAGCTATAAGTATATGAAAGCTCAACAAAAGAAACTAGTGGGTGTGCATCCAACTCGCTTGCTCACGAAGACCTAGGGCATTTTGAGGAAGCCCATCATTGGAATATACAAGCCAAGTTCTATAATGAAAAATTCCCACTAGTATATGAAAGTGACAACATATGAGACTCTCTATATGAAGAACATGGTGCTACTTTGAAGCACAATATATGAGACTCGCTATATCATGGTGCTACTTTGAAGCACAAGTGTGGAAAAAGGATAGTAGCATTGTCCCTTTTATTTTTTATTTTTTTATTTGGCCTTTCCTTTTTTGGCCTTTATTTTTTTATTTGGCCTTTCTTTTTTTATGGCCTTTCTCTTTTTTTCTTTTTTTTGGGACAATGCTCTATTGAATGATGATCATCACACTTCTATTTATTTACAACTCAATGATACAACTCGATACTAGAACAAAGATATGACTCTATATGAATGCCTCCGGCGGTGTACCGAGATGTGAAATGAATCAAGAGTGACAAGTACGAAAAAATTATGAACGGTGGCTTTGCCACAAATACAATGTCAACTACATGATCATGCTAAGCAATATGACAATGATGGAGTGTGTCATAATAACTGGAACGGTGGAAAGTTGCATGGCAATATATCTCGGAATGGCTATGGAAATGCCATAATAGGTAGGTATGGTGGCTGTTTTGAGGAAGGTATATGGCGGGTTTATGGTACCGGCGAAAGTTGCGCGGTACTAGAGAGGCTAGAAATGGTGGAAGGGTGAGAGTGCGTATAATCCATGGACTCAACATTAGTCATAAAGAACTCACATACTTATTGCAAAAATCTATTAGTTATTGAAACAAAGTACTACGTGCATGCTCCTAGGGGGATAGATTGGTAGGAAAAGACCATCGCTCGTCCCCGACCGCCACTCATAAGGAAGACAATCAATAAATAAATCATGCTCCGACTTCGTTACATAACGGTTCACCATACATGCATGCTACGGGAATCACAAACTTCAACACAAGTATTTCTCAAATTCATATCCACTCAACTAGCATGACTCTAATATCACCATCTCCATATCTCAAAACAATTATCAAGTATCAAACTTCTCATAGTATTCAACACACTCATAAGAGAATTTTATTATTCTTGAATACCTAGCATATTAGGATTTTAAGCAAATTACCATGCTATTTAAGACTCTCAAAATAATCTAAGTGAAGCATGAGAGTTCATCTATTTCTTCAAAATAAAACTACCACCATGCTCTAAAAGATATAAGTGAAGCACTAGAGCAGATGACAAACTACTCTGAAAGATATAAGTGAAGATCAATGAGTAGTCGAATAATTATGCAATTATGTGAAGACTCTCTAACATTTAATAATTTCAGATCTTGGTATTTTATTCAAACAGCAAGCAAAGCAAAAGAAAATGACATTCTAAGAATAGCAAACATCATGTGAAGAAGCAAAAACTTAGGATCAACCGGTACTAACCGATAGTTGTTGAAGAAGAAAGGTGGGATGCCAACCGGGGCATCCCCAAGATTAGATTCTTGAGACTTCTTAGAATATTATCTTGGGGTGCCTTGGGCATCCCCAAGCTTGAGCTTTTGTGTCTCCTTAATTCCTCTCATATCACGGTCTCCCTAAATCTCAAAAGCTTAATCCACACAAAACTCAACAAGGACTCGTGAGATAAGTTAGCATAAACCATTGCAAAAACCTTATCATACTCTACTGTAGCAAATCACTAAAATTATTATTCAACATTGCATACTAAATGTCTCTGCATATTTAATAGTCCTATCCTCAAATAGAATCATTAAAGAAGCAAACATATGCAATAAATGCAAACATAACAGCAATCTGCCTAAACAGGATAGTCTGTAAAGAATGCTGCAACATCCATACTTCCCTAGCCCCAAAAATTATGAAAGAAAATCTCCACTGTAGTAAATTTATCAGAGCTTAATATGCAAAAGGTTTCAACATTTTATCACATTCTGACTTTTCCAGGGAATTATTGCAACAGCGGTAAACTTTCTGTTTTCAAACAGCAACATGTATAATTGTAACCTAGGCATAGTAAAGGCTATCAATGCCACTTTTATTGAAATAAAAGATGCAAAACATTATTCTAAATAACAGCAATCAAATCCTAACAAAATAAAATGACGCTCCAAGCAAAACACATATCATGTGGCGAATAAAAATATAGCTCCAAGTAAATTTACCTATGAACGAAGACGAAAGAGGGGATGCCTTCCGGGGCATCCCCAAGCTTAGGATCTTGGCTATCCTTGAATATTACCTTGGGGTGCCTTGGGCATCCCCAAGCTTAGGCTCTTTCCACTCCTTATTCCATAGTCCATCGAATCCTTACCTAAAACTTGAAAACTTCACAACACAAAACTTAACAGAAAAATCGTAAGCTCCGTTAGTATAAGAAAATAAATCACCACTTCAAGGTACTGTAATGAACTCATTCTTTATTTATATTAGTGTTAAACCTAATGTATTCCAACTTCTCTATGGTTTATAAACTATTTTACTAGCCATAGATTCATCAAAATAAGCAAACAACACACAAAAAACAGAATCTGTCAAAAACAGAATAGTCTGTAGTAATCTGGATCAAACGTATACTTCTGGAACTCATAAAATTCTCAAATAAATTTCTGGACCTGAGTAATTTACCTATTAATCATATGAAAAAGTAATTAACTAAATATCACTCTCCAAATAAAAATGGAAGCAGTTCTCGTGAGTGCTAAACTTTCTGTTTTTTACAGTATGATCAACAAGACTTTCCCCAAGTCTTCCCAAAGGTTCTACTTGGCACAAACACTAATTAAAAGCATAAAACCACATCTAAACAGAGGATATATGAATTATTTATTACTAAACAAGAACAATAAGCAAGGAACAAAAATAAAATTGGGTTGCCTCCCAACAAGCGCTATCGTTTAATGCCCCTAGCTAGGCACGATGATCTCAATGATTCTCACATAAAGGATAGGAATTGTAACATAAAGAGAGCATCATGAATAATATGACTAACACATTTAAGTCTAACCCACTTCCTATGCATAGGGATTTTGTGAGCAAACAACTTGTGGGAACAAGAATCAACTTGCATAGGAAGGTAAAACAAGCATAACTTCAAAACTTTAAGCACATAGAGAGGAAACTTGATATTATTGCAATTCCTACAAGCATATATTCCTCCCTCATAATAATTTTCAGTAGCATCATGAATGAATTCAACAATATAACCAGCACCTAAAGCATTCTTTTCATGATCCACAAGCATATTAATTTTATTACTCTCCATATAAGCAAAATTCTTCTCATGAATAATAGTGGGAGCAAACTCAACAAAGTAACTATCATGGGATTGAAAATTGAAATCAAGATGACAAGTTTCATTGTTATTATTATTCTTTAAAGAATATGTGTCATCACAATAATCATCATAGATAGGAGGCATGCTTTCATCATAATAAATTTGCTCATCAAAACTTGGGGGACAAAAAATATCATATTCGTCAAACATAGCTTCCCCAAGCTTGTGGCTTTGAATATCATTAGCATCATGGATATTCAAGGAATTCATACTAACAACATTGCAATCATGCTCATAATTCAAATATTTAGTGCCAAACATTTTATAGATTTCTTCTTCTAGCACTTGAGCACAATTATCCTTTCCACCATACTCACGAAAGATATTAAAAAGGTGAAGCGTATGAGACAAACTCAATTCCATTTTTTATAGTTTTCTTTTATAAACTAAACTAGTGATAAAACAAGAAACTAAAAGACTTGATTGCAAGATCTAAAGATATACCGTCAAGCAGTCACCTCCCCGGCAACGGCGCCAGAAAAGAGCTTGATGTCTACTACACAACCTTCTTCTTGTAGACGTTGTTGGGCCTACAAGTGCACAGGTTTTGTAGGACAGTAGCAAATTTCCCTCAAGTGGATGACCTAAGGTTTATCAATCCGTAGGAGGCGTAGGATGAAGATGGTCTCTCTCAAGCAACCCTTCAACCAAATAACAAAGAGTCTCTTGTGTCCCCAACACACCCAATACAATGGTAAATTGTATAGGTGCACTAGTTCGGCGAAGAGATGGTGATACAAGTGGTATATGGATAGTAGATAAAGGTTTTTGTAATCTGAAATTATAAAAACAGCAAGGTAACAAGTGATAAAAGTGAGCGTAAACGGTATTGCAATGTGTGGAAACAAGGTCTAGGGTTCATACTTTCGCTAGTGTAAGTTCCCTCAACAATACTAACATAATTGGATCATAAAACTATCCCTCAACATGCAACAAAGAGTCACTCCAAAGTCACTAATAGCGGAGAACGAACGAAGAGATTATGGTAGGGTACGAAACCACCTCAAAGTTATTCTTTCCAATCAATCCGTTGGGCTATTCCTATAAGTGTCACAAACAACCCTAGAGTTCGTACTAGAATAACACCTTAAGACACAAATCAATCAAAACCCTAATGTCACCTAGATACTCCAATGTCACCTCAAGTATCCGTGGGTATGATTATACGATATGCATCACACAATCTCAGATTCATCTATTCAACCAACACAAAGAACCTTGAAGAGTGCCCCAAAGTTTCTACCGGAGAATCACAACGAAAACGTGTGCCAACCCCTATGCATAGGTTCCCAATGTCACGAAACCCGCAAGTTGGTCACCAAAACATACATCAAGTGGCACGTGGTATCCCATTGTCACCATAGATACCACGGCAAGACATACATCAAGTGTTCTCAAGTCTTTAAAGACTCAATCCGATAAGATAACTCCAAAGGGGAAACTCAATTCATTACAAGAGAGAAGAGGGGGAGGAGAAACATAAGATCCAACTGTAATAATAAAGCTCGCGATATATCAAGATCGTATCGTCTCAAGAACACGAGAGAGAGAGAGATCAAACACATAGCTACTGATACATACCCTCAGCCCCGAGGGAGAACTACTCCCTCCTCGTCATGGAGAGCGCCGGGATGATGAAGATGGCCACCGGTGAGGGATCCCCCCTCCGGCAGGGTGCCGGAACAGGGTCCCGATTGGTTTTTGGTGGCTACGGAGGCTTCTGGCGGCGGAACTCCCGATCTAATCTCTGTTCTGGAAGTTTTAGGGTATATGGAGTTATATAGGCAGAAGAAGCACGTCAGGGGAGCCACGGGGGCCCCACGAGGCAGGGGCCGCGCCCGCACCCTCATGGGCAGCTCCCATATCTTCTGTCGTGGGGTCCAAGTCCATCAGGTGTGTTTCCTTCCAAAAATAACTTCTCCAGTTGATTTCGTTCCGTTTCAACTCCGTCTGATATTCCTTTTCTTCAAAACACTGAAATAGGCATAAAACAGCAAATCTGTGCTGGGCCTCCGGTTAATAGGTTAGTCCCAAAAGTAATATAAAAGTGGATAATAAAGCCCAATATTGCCCAAAACAGTAGATAATATAGCATGGAGCAATCAAAAATTATAGATACGTTGGAGACGTATCAACTAGCCCCTTGAAGAACTTGACGGCTGATTGCGCTGTCACCTACCTTACCGCTTCTACCTTCAGCCACTTTGTGAACTTGTCGATTGCAACCTACAAGTACTCAAAGCCCCCGACAGCACGGGGGAAGGGGCCCAGTATGTCGAGCCCCCAGACCGAAAATGGCTAGGAGAGAGGAATTTTTTGAAGGGCTTGATCCGGTTGATGAAGCTTCTTCGAATGGAACTAACACGCTTCACACTTGGTTACTAGTGACGTTGCATCCTGGAGGGTAGTGGGCCAGAATAAACCTTGCCGGAATGCCTTGCCGGCAAGGGCCCTCGATCCTATGTGGGAGCCACATATGCCTCTGTGTATCTCTACCAACAGCTCCAGTCCTTCCTCCCGGGGAATGCACTTCAGTTTCACACCGTTTGGTCTCTTTCTATATAGGACATCGTCGATGAACTGATACATGACAGACCAACGGGCTACTTTCTCTGCTTCTTCCTGCTCCTCAGGGAGTTCCCTTATTTGGAGGAATCGGACGGTATGTTGTGCCAATGCCGGAGCCTGGGGCTCGACGACAAGGACTAAAGGCATTTCCTCTGCCATGGGAGCGGCTGTCTCTACAGCCAGGGCTTGTCGCCCGGCCGGAGTCAGTTGCCCCACGACAGGCTCAGCGTCCATGGCAACATCTTTGCCGGCGGCTCCTGGGAGCTCGGCAGGAAAGTACTTGCCAGGGCCTGATTTCCTTCGCTTGTTCTGCTCTGTTGATGGTCCAACGGATGGTTGAGTCAACTGAAGCACAAAGTACCTGGTTCCATAGGTAGTTTGAAGGCGGCGCGTTTCAATAGGTAGTCGGCGATGTCTTTCTCCACTCGGAGAACATGCTATGCCTGTATACCATTAAAACGCTCCTCCAGCTTCCTCACCTCATCTACGTTGGCCTCCATCAACGGGCTTTGATAATCTTTGTTGACTTGCCCGACGACAAGCTGTGAATCACCCCTGACAATGAGCTTCTTAATCGCGAGGTCTGCCGCGATCCCGGGACCGGCAAGTAACCCATCGTATTCAACAGTGTTGTTCATGGACATCTCCCTGGGAAGTGCATCTGGATTACATACTTGAGGTGCTCTCCGGTGGGTGCAATGAGCAGCATACCAGCACCGGCGCCTTGCAGCGAGAAAGCCCCTTCAAAGTACATAATCCAGTTGCGACTTGTCTCCTTGCCGGGGAGGGTGGTCTCCTGGATCTCTTCGTCGGGCGTTGAGGTCCACTCGGCAATGAACTCTGCCAAGACTCTGCTCTGGATTGTCGAAGTACTTTCAAACTTCAAACCAAACCTCGACAGTTCCACGGCCCACTCCACAATCCTCCCGATTGCGTCTGGGTTATGCAATATCTGTTGCAACGGGAGGCGGGTGACGACGGTGATTTCGTGTGCTTGGAAGTAATGACGCAGCTTCCTTGAGGCCATAAGGAGGCCAAAGAGCAATTTCTGCACACCGGAGTACCTTGACCTAGCCCCCTGCAAGAGGGAGCTGACAAAGTAAACCGGGTGCTGCATCATTTTCTTCTTCTGCACCACTTCGTTTGGTTGCGCAGGCCCTGTCCCGCCAGCGCTAGACTCTGCCGGGGGCCTTGCCTTGCCTGCACTAGGCCCTGCCGGGGGGAGCTCTGGCGTGCCATCCACCAGTCTTGCCATTGCCACTATCTCTTCGTCGACCTCCCTCTGTGCCACTAGTGCGACACTGACCACTTGATTCGTTGCCGCCAGATATAGCAGCAATGGCTCTTGTGGTTTGGGCACAACCAGTACCAGTGTAGAGGAGAGGTATTTCTTCAAATCCCGCAACGCTACTTCGGCCTCTAGGGTCCATTCCATTGGGCCTGCCTTTTTCAAGATTTTGAAAAAGGGAAGGGCACGCTCAGCAGACTTGGAGATGAATCTGCTTATGGCGGCAACGCAACCAGTGAGCCGATGCACATCCTTGATCTGCTTGGGTGCCTCAATCTGCTCAATATCCTTGATCTTGTCTGGATTCGCCTCGATCCCACGCTGTGACACAAAGAACCCGAGAATTTTGCCAGACGAAACGCCAAAGAGACACTTCTCAGGGTTCAACTTGAGGTTGATCTTGCGCAGATTTGCAAACGTCTCCTCCAAATATTGTACAAGCGTTACCCTGTCCTTGGTTTTGACCACTATGTCATCCATATAAGCTTCCATATTTCTATGTAGCTGGGGCTCAAAACCAATTTGGAACGCCCTTGCAAACATTGAGCCGGCACTCTTCAATCCGAAAGGCATCCATAAAAAGCAATACGTACCACATGGGGTGATGAATGTTGTATTCTCTTCGTCTTCTCTTGTCATGAAGATCTGGTGGTATCCTGAGTAGGCGTCCAGAATGATAACAGATCACACCCAGCCGTGGAATCAACAATCTGGTCAATGCGCGTCAACGGGAAAGGGTCCTTGGGACAAGCCTTATTGATATCTGTGTAGTCAGTACACAACATCCACTTCCCATTTGCTTTGCGCACCACCACCGGATTGGCCAACCACATTTGATGGAGTACTCCTCTCACCAAGCCTGTCGCTTCCAACTTCCTGATCTCCTTTGTAATGAACTCCTGCCGTTCCAAAGCTTACTTCCTGACCTTCTGCTTGACGGGTCGCGCATGAGGAAAGACAGCAAGATGGTGCTCAATCACCTCCCTGGGAACGTCGGGGATGTCAGATGCTTGCCATGCAAATACGTCGACATTCTCCCGCGGGAAGGTGACGAGCGCGCCTTCCTATTTGCTGTCTGGGGTGGAGCTTATGGTGAAAGCCCCTCCCGTGCCATCCTCCTTGAGGGACACTTTCTTGCTCTCTAGTGGTGCAACTCCGGATTTCTTGCTCTTGCTGGTGGAGTTTTCTGGCATGTCCTCGACGGGAGCACAACACTCTGAAGAGGTGCGCTTGCCGGAGTGGGTGCGAGAGGTCTTGCCGGTCTTCTTTCCTACCGGGGCTCCAGCGGCAGTCGCTACAACTGCTTCCCGGTAGAGTTGGTCGACGTAGATCAGTGCGTCCTTCTTGTTGGAGGGGACGGTGATGATGGTCATCGGCCCAGGCATCTTCAGTGTGTTGTAAGCGTAATGTGACGCCGCCATGAACTTGGCTAGTGCCGGGCGGCCGAGGATCCCGTTGTAGGGCAAGGGGATCTCGGCTACATTGAAAACAATCCTCTCCATACTGTAGTTTAACTCACCTCCAAACGTCACGGGCAGCATGACCTTACCCTTCGGCTGACTCCTCCCCGGGTTGACCCCTTGAAACACAACCTTTTGATCACAACGGGCGAGATCGAGTTCAGACCGGCCCCGCCGTCAACTAGCATCTTCGTCACCTTGAGGTTGCGTATTGTTGGCGAGACCAACAACGGCAAACAGCCGACCGCAGTTGTGCGATCAGGGTGGTACTCGGTGTTAAAAATGATAGGCGTGCTGGACCACTTCAATGGCTTCTGACCATCGAGTGATGGTTCCGCTGCTGTGATCTCACGCGCCCACTGCTTGAGCTGGCGGTGAGAGGTGTGCAGCGAGGCGCCACCATCGATGCACATGGCCTCCATAGCCTTCTGGAACTCATGCTCACCGGACTCGTCATCTTCGTCATGATCATCATCTCCTTGCTTCTTGTCGCGGCCTCGAGCGGGCCTCTCTAGCTGGTTATCCTTTCCGCGGCAACCTCCTTGGCCGCCATGCTTCTTGCCAGATTCCACGGCGCCATCCTAGCCCTTCTCCTTGTACCGCCTCTCATACTCAGCTTTTTGCTTCTCAGCTAGCAGCTCGACTTGCCGGCAGTTCTGGAGGTCGTGGCCCTTGGTGTGATAGATCTTGTAGTATTGCTTGTCGGAGCCTCCTGGCTTGTTGGTAGCCGCCAAGGCCCAGCAAGTGGCGCACCCGGCAATTTCCTTGCCGGGGTCGTCTGTCTTGGCCTTCTTGGCAGCGCCGGTGTCCTTGGATCCCTCGACGGCAAGCACGGTCTTGCCCTTGCGCTTCCTGTTGCGGCGCCGTCCCTTCTTCGTCGAGGTGGCTGTGCCTTCGTCTGTGGAGTCGGTTTCCGCACCGGCGTCTTCGCCGGGGTACTTCCTCCCCTCTTCATCTCGAGCGCACCTATCGGCTAGAACATAAAGTTCGGCCACATCTTTGACCTTGTTCACCGCCAGCTCTTCACGCAGCTTGCGGTTGCGCACATTCTGATGAAATGCGTTGATCACGGTGGCGGGATGAACATCTGGGATGTTGTACTGCACCCGGCTGAACCTCTGTATGTACTTGCGCAGGGTTTCACCTTCCTTCTGGGGGATGATGTGCAAATCGCTTGCCTGGCCATGAGCTTGGTGGCCTCCGGTGAAGGCACCAACGAACTCATGGCACAAGTCCGACCAAGAAGAAATGGAATCCGCCGGCAAGTGCATCAACCATGACATAACATTGGGTTTAAGTGCCAACGGGAAGTAATTGGCAAGCACCTTGTCATCGCGGGCTCTAGCAGCTTGCATCGCGATGGTGTAGATGCTGAGGAACTTTGATGGGTGGGTCTTGCCGTTGTACTTCTCGCCAACGTCGGGCTTTAACGTGCGGTGGGAGGGCCACTGGAACTGCCGCAACTCACGGCTGAAGGCTGGGCAACCCACCTCGTAGGGTAGGCCGCCAGAGCCTCCCAGTGCTGGGTGGTCCATAGTGGGCCCTGCCCGCCTATCTGACTGGTGGCGTGCGTCGCACCGGCGCTCGATGGTGGTTCGAGCGTCTTCACGGGCTCGCTACCGAAGAACTTGGCGCTGATCGCGGTGGGTCCGTGGGTCAGACGACTCTATGGAGATGTTATCACAAGCGTCATCACGACAGACCGGCACCCGTGGGGATGGACGTTGGGGGGGGGGAGAGTGCACCGTGGCCGCAGCACCTCCGGTCCTTCCACCACTAGCACGCGGTGGCTCGACAGAGCGCCGGCCTGAGGGCCCCGCTGGTTGCGGTTCATCTTTGTTGGCAACACCAAGAAGGCTCTGGATGGTGGCTCTCCACTCGTCGAGCTTTTCCGCAGGAGGAGGAAAGTCGAGGAGCAACTGCGCGCGCGCCAAAGCTTCTGCTGGTGTTGGTGGCGGCGAAAGCTGCATGGACCGTGACGTGCTCCGACTTCTAACCACGTTAGAAGGAGCTCTATCACGTCTTGGCGGCAGTGCGCCATTTTCACCAGCGTCTCGGTGTGCATGCTGGTCTTCTACGTCCCGCGAATGATGCACAGAACTCTTCCCACGATGGCGCCCAGGGTCACCAGCGTGGTGACGCTGCTCGCCGCGCACAACCTGGGAAGAGCGCATCATGGGTGCCGGTGTAGGCGCCTCGGAAGTCGCCGCGCCGCCCGTGGGTGGCAGGACGCCGCCCCTGGAGGGCCTCGTGCCGCCTGTGGGGGGCCCAGCTCCGTCTTTGGATTTGGTGGCGTGCGGCCCGTCGTCTCGCGCACGAACGATGCCGATCGCCAGGCTTTGGCTGCCAGAGCGATGCGGGTGTTCGCGGGCTGCGCCTCAGCTTCCGTCCGCAACCGCCCCACCACTCACCCGCACTAGTATGGGTCGTTCGTCCCCCGACGAACCGATCGCTGTGATCGTCTTCTTCCTGGGAGCCATGGTGACGAAGAACTGCTAAACTAACTGCTAGACCGGATTTTCACAACTGCGCTCCCCTTCCTAGCATGCCAAAGATGGCGGTGGGAACGACACGTATGGAATCACCGGAATATCTTTGATGACCCACAAGTATAGGGTATCTATCGTAGTCCTTTCGATAAGTAAGAGTGTCGAACCCAACGAGGAGTAGAAGGAAATGATAAGTGGTTTCTAGCAAGCTATTCTCTGCAAGTACTGAAATAAGTGGTAACAGATAGTTTTGTGATAGGATAATTTGTAACGAGCAACAAGTAACAAAAGTAAATAAAGTGCAGCAAGGTGTCCCAATCCTTTTTGTAGCAAAGGACAACCCTGGAAAAACTCTTATATAGAGAAAAACGCTCCCGAGGACACATGGGAATATCGTCAAGCAAGTTTTCATCACGTTCATAAGATTCGTGTTCGGTACTTTGATAATCTGATATGTGGGTGGACCGGTGCTTGGATGATGTCCTTACTTGGACAAGCGTCCCACTTATGATTAACCTCTATTGCAAGCATCCGCAACTACAATAGAAGTATTAAGGTAAACCTAACCATAGCATGAAACATATGGATCCAAATCAGCCCCTTACGAAGCAACGCATAAACTAGGGTTTAAGATTCTATCACTCTAGCAACCCATCATCTACTTATTACTCCCCAATGCCTTCCTCTAGGCCCAAATAATGGTGAAGTGTTATGTAGTCGACGTTCACATAACACCACTAGAGGGATGACAACATACATCTCATGAAAATATCGAACGAAGACCAAATTCACATGACTACTAATAGCAAGACTTCTCCCATGTCCTCAGGAACAAACGTAACTACTCACAAAGCATATTCATGTTGATAATCAGAGGGGTATTAATATGCAGATAGGATCTGAACATATGATCTTTCACCAAATAAACCAACTAGCATCAACTACAAGGAGTAATTAACACTACTAGCAACCCACAGGTACCAATCCCGGACTTGGAGACAAGAATTGGATACAAGAGATGAACTAGGGTTTTGGGAGGAGATGGTGCTGGTGAATATGTTGATGGAGATTGCCCTCTCCCGATGAGAGGAGCGTTGGTGATGACGATGGCGATGATTTCCCCCTCCCGGAGGGAGATTTCCCCGTCAGAACAGCTCCACCAGAGCCCTAGATTGGTTCCGCCAAGGTTCCGCCTCGTGGAGGCGGAGTTTCGTCCGAGAAGATGGCTTATTGTTTTTTCCCATCAAAAGACTTCATATAGCAGAAGATGGCCACTGGACGGCCACCAGGGGGCCCACGAGGTAGGGGCACGCCCCCACCCTCGTGGGCAGGGTGTGGCCCCCTGGTGAACTTCTTGCTCTCAGTATTTTTTATATATTTGGAAAACGTCTTCCATGAAGTTCCAAGACTTTTGGAGCTATGCATAATAGGTCTCTAATATTTGCTCCTTTTCCAGCCCAGAATCCCAGCTGGCGTCATTCTCCCTCTTTATGGAAACCTTGTAAAATAAGAGAGAATAGGCATAAGTATTGTGACATAATGTGTAATAACATTCCATAATGCAATAAATATCGATATAAAAGCATGATGCAAAATGGACGTATCAACTCCCCCAAGCTTAGACCTTGCTTGTCCTCAAGCGAAAGCCGAAATCGAAAAATATGTCCACATGTTTTGAGATAGAGGTGTCGATAAAAATAAAATACGGACATGAGGGCATCATGATCATTCTTAGAACAACAACTTATATAATTCTTGTCACATAATTTCTTATGCTAGAGTAATAATTCAATCACAATTTCAAGTATGAATTGTAAACTTCATTGACAACTAACAAACTATAATCTCAGCCATTGGAGGAATTGCAATTTATCATAACATAGGAAAGAGTCAACATATAAGAGCTTTGCAGCAAGTCCACATACTCAACTATCATATAGTCTTTCACAATTGTTGACACTCATGCAATATTTATGGGTATGGAGTTTTAATCAGACACAGAGAAAGATAGGGGCTTATAGTTTTTCCTCCCAATGTTTTACCTCAAGGGTAATGTCAACAATAATAGTTCATGAAAACTCACATCCAATTAGCCATATATACCAGGATCTTGCCAACATGCTGTGCTTTCCAAAGGATAAAATGTAAAAAGTAAGGGTGAAAATCACCGTGACTCTTGTGCAAGGTAGGAGATAAAAGTAAAAGATAGGCCCTTCGCAGAGGGAAGCAGAGGTTGTCATGCGCTTTTATGGTTGGATGCACAAAATCTTAGTGCGAAAGAACGTCACTTTATATTGCCACTTGTGGTATGGACCTTTGTTATGCAGTCTGTCACTTTTATTTCTTCCATATCACACAATCGTATAAAGCTTATTTCTCCCATACTAATAAGTCATACATATTTAGAGAGCAATTTTTATTGCTTTGCACCTATGACAACTTACTTGGAGGATCTTATTCAATCCATAGGTAGGTATGGTGGACTCTCATGGCAAAACTAGTTTAAGGATATTTGGAAGCACAAGTAGTATGTCTACACTAATTAAAAGCATAAAACCACATCTAAACAGAGGATATATGAATTATTTATTACTAAACAGGAACAATAAGCAAGGAACAAAAATAAAATTGGGTTGCCTCCCAACAAGCGCTATCGTTTAATGCCCCTAGCTAGGCACGATGATCTCAATGATTCTCACATAAAGGATAGGAATTGTAACATAAAGAGAGCATCATGAATAATATGACTAACACATTTAAGTCTAACCCACTTCCTATGCATAGGGATTTTGTGAGCAAACAACTTGTGGGAACAAGAATCAACTTGCATAGGAAGGTAAAACAAGCATAACTTCAAAACTTTAAGCACATAGAGAGGAAACTTGATATTATTGCAATTCCTACAAGCATATATTCCTCCCTCATAATAATTTTCAGTAGCATCATGAATGAATTCAACAATATAACCAGCACCTAAAGCATTCTTTTCATGATCCACAAGCATATTAATTTTATTACTCTCCATATAAGCAAAATTCTTCTCATGAATAATAGTGGGAGCAAACTCAACAAAGTAACTATCATGGGATTGAAAATTGAAATCAAGATGACAAGTTTCATTGTTATTATTATTCTTTAAAGAATATGTGTCATCACAATAATCATCATAGATAGGAGGCATGCTTTCATCATAATAAATTTGCTCATCAAAACTTGGGGGACAAAAAATATCATATTCGTCAAACATAGCTTCCCCAAGCTTGTGGCTTTGAATATCATTAGCATCATGGATATTCAAGGAATTCATACTAACAACATTGCAATCATGCTCATAATTCAAATATTTAGTGCCAAACATTTTATAGATTTCTTCTTCTAGCACTTGAGCACAATTATCCTTTCCACCATACTCACGAAAGATATTAAAAAGGTGAAGCGTATGAGACAAACTCAATTCCATTTTTTATAGTTTTGTTTTATAAACTAAACTAGTGATAAAACAAGAAACTAAAAGACTTGATTGCAAGATCTAAAGATATACCGTCAAGCAGTCACCTCCCCGGCAACGGCGCCAGAAAAGAGCTTGATGTCTACTACACAACCTTCTTCTTGTAGACGTTGTTGGGCCTACAAGTGCACAGGTTTTGTAGGACAGTAGCAAATTTCCCTCAAGTGGATGACCTAAGGTTTATCAATCCGTAGGAGGCGTAGGATGAAGATGGTCTCTCTCAAGCAACCCTTCAACCAAATAACAAAGAGTCTCTTGTGTCCCCAACACACCCAATACAATGGTAAATTGTATAGGTGCACTAGTTCGGCGAAGAGATGGTGATACAAGTGGTATATGGATAGTAGATAAAGGTTTTTGTAATCTGAAATTATAAAAACAGCAAGGTAACAAGTGATAAAAGTGAGCGTAAACGGTATTGCAATGTGTGGAAACAAGGTCTAGGGTTCATACTTTCGCTAGTGTAAGTTCCCTCAACAATACTAACATAATTGGATCATAAAACTATCCCTCAACATGCAACAAAGAGTCACTCCAAAGTCACTAATAGCGGAGAACGAACGAAGAGATTATGGTAGGGTACGAAACCACCTCAAAGTTATTCTTTCCAATCAATCCGTTGGGCTATTCCTATAAGTGTCACAAACAACCCTAGAGTTCGTACTAGAATAACACCTTAAGACACAAATCAATCAAAACCCTAATGTCACCTAGATACTCCAATGTCACCTCAAGTATCCGTGGGTATGATTATACGATATGCATCACACAATCTCAGATTCATCTATTCAACCAACACAAAGAACCTTGAAGAGTGCCCCAAAGTTTCTACCGGAGAATCACAACGAAAACGTGTGCCAACCCCTATGCATAGGTTCCCAATGTCACGAAACCCGCAAGTTGGTCACCAAAACATACATCAAGTGGCACGTGGTATCCCATTGTCACCATAGATACCACGGCAAGACATACATCAAGTGTTCTCAAGTCTTTAAAGACTCAATCCGATAAGATAACTCCAAAGGGGAAACTCAATTCATTACAAGAGAGAAGAGGGGGAGGAGAAACATAAGATCCAACTGTAATAATAAAGCTCGCGATATATCAAGATCGTATCGTCTCAAGAACACGAGAGAGAGAGAGAGATCAAACACATAGCTACTGATACATACCCTCAGCCCCGAGGGAGAACTACTCCCTCCTCGTCATGGAGAGCGCCGGGATGATGAAGATGGCCACCGGTGAGGGATCCCCCCTCCGGCAGGGTGCCGGAACAGGGTCCCGATTGGTTTTTGGTGGCTACGGAGGCTTCTGGCGGCGGAACTCCCGATCTAATCTCTGTTCTGGAAGTTTTAGGGTATATGGAGTTATATAGGCAGAAGAAGCACGTCAGGGGAGCCACGGGGGCCCCACGAGGCAGGGGCCGCGCCCGCACCCTCATGGGCAGCTCCCATATCTTCTGTCGTGGGGTCCAAGTCCATCAGGTGTGTTTCCTTCCAAAAATAACTTCTCCAGTTGATTTCGTTCCGTTTCGACTCCGTCTGATATTCCTTTTCTTCAAAACACTAAAATAGGCATAAAACAGCAAATCTGTGCTGGGCCTCCGGTTAATAGGTTAGTCCCAAAAGTAATATAAAAGTGGATAATAAAGCCCAATATTGCCCAAAACAGTAGATAATATAGCATGGAGCAATCAAAAATTATAGATACGTTGGAGACGTATCAACTAGCCCCTTGAAGAACTTGACGGCTGATTGCGCTGTCACCTACCTTACCGCTTCTACCTTCAGCCACTTTGTGAACTTGTCGATTGCAACCTACAAGTACTCAAAGCCCCCGACAGCACGGGGGAAGGGGCCCAGTATGTCGAGCCCCCAGACCGAAAATGGCTAGGAGAGAGGAATTTTTTGAAGGGCTTGAGCCGGTTGATGAAGCTTCTTCGAATGGAACTAACACGCTTCACACTTGGTTACTAGTGACGTTGCATCCTGGAGGGTAGTGGGCCAGAATAAACCTTGCCGGAATGCCTTGCCGGCAAGGGCCCTCGATCCTATGTGGGAGCCACATATGCCTCTGTGTATCTCTACCAACAGCTCCAGTCCTTCCTCCCGGGGAATGCACTTCAGTTTCACACCGTTTGGTCTCTTTCTATATAGGACATCGTCGATGAACTGATACATGACAGACCAACGGGCTACTTTCTCTGCTTCTTCCTGCTCCTCAGGGAGTTCCCTTATTTGGAGGAATCGGACGGTATGTTGTGCCAATGCCGGAGCCTGGGGCTCGACGACAAGGACTAAAGGCATTTCCTCTGCCATGGGAGCGGCTGTCTCTACAGCCAGGGCTTGTCGCCCGGCCGGAGTCAGTTGCCCCACGACAGGCTCAGCGTCCATGGCAACATCTTTGCCGGCGGCTCCTGGGAGCTCGGCAGGAAAGTACTTGCCAGGGCCTGATTTCCTTCGCTTGTTCTGCTCTGTTGATGGTCCAACGGATGGTTGAGTCAACTGAAGCACAAAGTACCTGGTTCCATAGGTAGTTTGAAGGCGGCGCGTTTCAATAGGTAGTCGGCGATGTCTTTCTCCACTCGGAGAACATGCTACGCCTGTATACCATTAAAACGCTCCTCCAGCTTCCTCACCTCATCTACGTTGGCCTCCATAAACGGGCTTTGATAATCTTTGTTGACTTGCCCGACGACAAGCTGTGAATCACCCCTGACAATGAGCTTCTTAATCGCGAGGTCTGCCGCGATCCCGGGACCGGCAAGTAACCCATCGTATTCAACAGTGTTGTTCATGGACATCTCCCTGGGAAGTGCATCTGGATTACATACTTGAGGTGCTCTCCGGTGGGTGCAATGAGCAGCATACCAGCACCGGCGCCTTGCAGCGAGAAAGCCCCTTCAAAGTACATAATCCAGTTGCGACTTGTCTCCTTGCCGGGGAGGGTGGTCTCCTGGATCTCTTCGTCGGGCGTTGAGGTCCACTCGGCAATGAACTCTGCCAAGACTCTGCTCTGGATTGTCGAAGTACTTTCAAACTTCAAACCAAACCTCGACAGTTCCACGGCCCACTCCACAATCCTCCCGATTGCGTCTGGGTTATGCAATATCTGTTGCAACGGGAGGCGGGTGACGACGGTGATTTCGTGTGCTTGGAAGTAATGACGCAGCTTCCTTGAGGCCATAAGGAGGCCAAAGAGCAATTTCTGCACACCGGAGTACCTTGACCTAGCCCCCTGCAAGAGGGAGCTGACAAAGTAAACCGGGTGCTGCATCATTTTCTTCTTCTGCACCACTTCGTTTGGTTGCGCAGGCCCTGTCCCGCCAGCGCTAGACTCTGCCGGGGGCCTTGCCTTGCCTGCACTAGGCCCTGCCGGGGGGAGCTCTGGCGTGCCATCCACCAGTCTTGCCATTGCCACTATCTCTTCGTCGACCTCCCTCTGTGCCACTAGTGCGACACTGACCACTTGATTCGTTGCCGCCAGATATAGCAGCAATGGCTCTTGTGGTTTGGGCACAACCAGTACCAGTGTAGAGGAGAGGTATTTCTTCAAATCCCGCAACGCTACTTCGGCCTCTAGGGTCCATTCCATTGGGCCTGCCTTTTTCAAGATTTTGAAAAAGGGAAGGGCACGCTCAGCAGACTTGGAGATGAATCTGCTTATGGCGGCAACGCAACCAGTGAGCCGATGCACATCCTTGATCTGCTTGGGTGCCTCAATCTGCTCAATATCCTTGATCTTGTCTGGATTCGCCTCGATCCCACGCTGTGACACAAAGAACCCGAGAATTTTGCCAGACGAAACGCCAAAGAGACACTTCTCAGGGTTCAACTTGAGGTTGATCTTGCGCAGATTTGCAAACGTCTCCTCCAAATATTGTACAAGCGTTACCCTGTCCTTGGTTTTGACCACTATGTCATCCATATAAGCTTCCATATTTCTATGTAGCTGGGGCTCAAAACCAATTTGGAACGCCCTTGCAAACATTGAGCCGGCACTCTTCAATCCGAAAGGCATCCGTAAAAAGCAATACGTACCACATGGGGTGATGAATGTTGTATTCTCTTCGTCTTCTCTTGTCATGAAGATCTGGTGGTATCCTGAGTAGGCGTCCAGAATGATAACAGATCACACCCGGCCGTGGAATCAACAATCTGGTCAATGCGCGTCAATGGGAAAGGGTCCTTGGGACAAGCCTTATTGATATCTGTGTAGTCAGTACACAACATCCACTTCCCATTTGCTTTGCGCACCACCACCGGATTGGCCAACCACGTTTGATGGAGTACTCCTCTCACCAAGCCTGTCGCTTCCAACTTCCTGATCTCCTTTGTAATGAACTCCTGCCGTTCCAAAGCTTACTTCCTAACCTTCTGCTTGACGGGTCGCGCATGAGGAAAGACAGCAAGATGGTGCTCAATCACCTCCCTGGGAACGTCGGGGATGTCAGATGCTTGCCATGCAAATACGTCAACATTCTCCCGCGGGAAGGTGACGAGCGCGCCTTCCTATTTGCTGTCTGGGGTGGAGCTTATGGTGAAAGCCCCTCCCGTGCCATCCTCCTTGAGGGACACTTTCTTGCTCTCTGGTGGTGCAACTCCGGATTTCTTGCTCTTGCTGGTGGAGTTTTCTGGCATGTCCTCGACGGGAGCACAACACTCCGAAGAGGTGCGCTTGCCGGAGTGGGTGCGAGAGGTCTTGCCGGTCTTCTTTCCTGCCGGGGCTCCAGCGGCAGTCGCTACAACTGCTTCCCGGTAGAGTTGGTCGACGTAGATCAGTGCGTCCTTCTTGTTGGAGGGGACGGTGATGATGGTCATCGGCCCAGGCATCTTCAGTGTGTTGTAAGTGTAATGTGACGCCGCCATGAACTTGGCTAGTGCCGGGCGGCCGAGGATCCCGTTGTAGGGCAAGGGGATCTCGGCTACATTGAAAACAATCCTCTCCATACTGTAGTTTAACTCACCTCCAAACGTCACGGGCAGCATGACCTTACCCTTCGGCTGACTCCTCCCCGGGTTGACCCCTTGAAACACAACCTTTTGATCACAACAGGCGAGATCGAGTTCAGACCGGCCCCGCCGTCAACTAGCATCTTCGTCACCTTGAGGTTGCGTATTGTTGGCGAGACCAACAACGGCAAACAGTCGACCGCAGTTGTGCGATCAGGGTGGTACTCGGTGTTAAAAATGATAGGCGTGCTGGACCACTTCAGTGGCTTCTGACCATCGAGTGATGGTTCCGCTGCTGTGATCTCACGCGCCCACTGCTTGAGCTGGCGGTGAGAGGTGTGCAGCGAGGCGCCACCGTCGACGCACATGGCCTCCATAGCCTTCTGGAACTCATGCTCACCGGACTCGTCATCTTCGTCATGATCATCATCTCCTTGCTTCTTGTCGCGGCCTCGAGCGGGCCTCTCTAGCTGGTTATCCTTTCCGCGGCAACCTCCTTGGCCGCCATGCTTCTTGCCAGATTCCACGGCGCCATCCTAGCCCTTCTCCTTGTACCGCCTCTCATACTCAGCTTTTTGCTTCTCAGCTAGCAGCTCGACTTGCTGGCAGTTCTGGAGGTCGTGGCCCTTGGTGTGATAGATCTTGTAGTATTGCTTGTCGGAGCCTCCTGGCTTGTTGGTAGCCGCCAAGGCCCAGCAAGTGGCGCACCCGGCAATTTCCTTGCCGGGGTCGTCTGTCTTGGCCTTCTTGGCAGCGCCGGTGTCCTTGGATCCCTCGACGGCAAGCACGGTCTTGCCCTTGCGCTTCCTGTTGCGGCGCCGTCCCTTCTTTGTCGAGGTGGCTGTTCCTTCGTCTGTGGAGTCGGTTTTCGCACCGGCGTCTTCGCCGGGGTACTTCCTCCCCTCTTCATCTCGAGCGCACCTATCGGCTAGAACATAAAGTTCGGCCACATCTTTGACCTTGTTCACCGCCAGCTCTTCACGCAGCTTGCGGTTGCGCACATTCTGATGAAATGCGTTGATCACGGTGGTGGGATGAACATCTGGGATGTTGTACTGCACCCGGCTGAACCTCTGTATGTACTTGCGCAGGGTTTCACCTTCCTTCTGGGGGATGATGTGCAAATCGCTTGCCTGGCCATGAGCTTGGTGGCCTCCGGTGAAGGCACCAACGAACTCATGGCACAAGTCCGACCAAGAAGAAATGGAATCCGCCGGCAAGTGCATCAACCATGACATAACATTGGGTTTAAGTGCCAACGGGAAGTAATTGGCAAGCACCTTGTCATCGCGGGCTCTAGCAGCTTGCATCGCGATGGTGTAGATGCTGAGGAACTTTGATGGGTGGGTCTTGCCGTTGTACTTCTCGCCAACGTCGGGCTTTAACGTGCGGTGGGAGGGCCATGGAACTGCCGCAACTCACGGCTGAAGGCTGGGCAACCCACCTCGTAGGGTAGGCCGCCAGAGCCTCCCAGTGCTGGGTGGTCCATAGTGGGCCCTGCCCGCCTATCTGACTGGTGGCGTGCGTCGCACCGGCGCTCGATGGTGGTTCGAGCGTCTTCACGGGCTCGCTCCCGAAGAACTTGGCGCTGATCGCGGTGGGTCCGTGGGTCAGACGACTCTATGGAGATGTTATCACAAGCGTCATCACGACAGACCGGCACCCGTGGGGATGGACGTTGGGGGGGGGGGGAGAGTGCACCGTGGCCGCAGCACCTCCGGTCCTTCCACCACTAGCACGCGGTGGCTCGACAGAGCGCCGGCCTGAGGGCCCCGCTGGTTGCGGTTCATCTTTGTTGGCAACACCAAGAAGGCTCTGGATGGTGGCTCTCCACTCGTCGAGCTTTTCCGCAGGAGGAGGAAAGTCGAGGAGCAACTGCGCGCGCGCCAAAGCTTCTGCTGGTGTTGGTGGCGGCGAAAGCTGCATGGACCGTGACGTGCTCCGACTTCTAACCACGTTAGAAGGAGCTCTATCACGGCTTGGCGGCAGTGCGCCATTTTCACCAGCGTCTCGGTGTGCATGCTGGTCTTCTACGTCCCGCGAATGATGCACAGAACTCTTCCCACGATGGCGCCCAGGGTCACCAGCGTGGTGACGCTGCTCGCCGCGCACAACCTGGGAAGAGTGCATCGTGGGTGCCGGTGTAGGCGCCTCGGAAGTCGCCGCGCCGCCCGTGGGTGGCAGGACGCCGCCCCTGGAGGGCCTCGTGCCGCCTGTGGGGGGCCCAGCTCCGTCTTTGGATTTGGTGGCGTGCGGCCCGTCGTCTCGCGCACGAACGATGCCGATCGCCAGGCTTTGGCTGCCAGAGCGATGCGGGTGTTCACGGGCTGCGCCTCAGCTTCCGTCCGCGACCGCCCCACCACTCACCCGCACTAGTATGGGTCGTTCGTCCCCCGACGAACCGATCGCTGTGATCGTCTTCTTCCTGGGAGCCATGGTGACGAAGAACTGCTAAACTAACTGCTAGACCGGATTTTCACAACTGCGCTCCCCTTCCTAGCATGCCAAAGATGGCGGTGGGAACGACACGTATGGAATCACCGGAATATCTTTGATGACCCACAAGTATAGGGTATCTATCGTAGTCCTTTCGATAAGTAAGAGTGTCGAACCCAACGAGGAGCAGAAGGAAATGATAAGCGGTTTCTAGCAAGCTATTCTCTGCAAGTACTGAAATAAGTGGTAACAGATAGTTTTGTGATAGGATAATTTGTAACGAGCAACAAGTAAAAAAAGTAAATAAAGTGCAGCAAGGTGTCCCAATCCTTTTTGTAGCAAAGGACAACCCTGGACAAACTCTTATATAGAGAAAAACGCTCCCGAGGACATATGGGAATATCGTCAAGCAAGTTTTCATCACGTTCATAAGATTCGTGTTCGGTACTTTGATAATCTGATATGTGGGTGGACCGGTGCTTGGATGATGTCCTTACTTGGACAAGCGTCCCACTTATGATTAACCTCTATTGCAAGCATCCGCAACTACAATAGAAGTATTAAGGTAAACCTAACCATAGCATGAAACATATGGATCCAAATCAGCCCCTTACGAAGCAACGCATAAACTAGGGTTTAAGATTCTATCACTCTAGCAACCCATCATCTACTTATTACTCCCCAATGCCTTCCTCTAGGCCCAAATAATGGTGAAGTGTTATGTAGTCGACGTTCACATAACACCACTAGAGGGATGACAACATACATCTCATGAAAATATCGAACGAAGACCAAATTCACATGACTACTAATAGCAAGACTTCTCCCATGTCCTCAGGAACAAACGTAACTACTCACAAAGCATATTCATGTTGATAATCAGAGGGGTATTAATATGCAGATAGGATCTGAACATATGATCTTTCACCAAATAAACCAACTAGCATCAACTACAAGGAGTAATTAACACTACTAGCAACCCACAGGTACCAATCCCGGACTTGGAGACAAGAATTGGATACAAGAGATGAACTAGGGTTTTGGGAGGAGATGGTGCTGGTGAATATGTTGATGGAGATTGCCCTCTCCCGATGAGAGGAGCGTTGGTGATGACGATGGCGATGATTTCCCCCTCCCGGAGGGAGATTTCCCCGTCAGAACAGCTCCACCAGAGCCCTAGATTGGTTCCGCCAAGGTTCCGCCTCGTGGAGGCGGAGTTTCGTCCGAGAAGATGGCTTATTGTTTTTTCCCATCAAAAGACTTCATATAGCAGAAGATGGCCACTGGACGGCCACCAGGGGGCCCACGAGGTAGGGGCACGCCCCCACCCTCGTGGGCAGGGTGTGGCCCCCTGGTGAACTTCTTGCTCTCAGTATTTTTTATATATTTGGAAAACGTCTTCCATGAAGTTCCAAGACTTTTGGAGCTATGCATAATAGGTCTCTAATATTTGCTCCTTTTCCAGCCCAGAATCCCAGCTGGCGGCATTCTCCCTCTTTATGGAAACCTTGTAAAATAAGAGAGAATAGGCATAAGTATTGTGACATAATGTGTAATAACATTCCATAATGCGATAAATATCGATATAAAAGCATGATGCAAAATGGACGTATCAACTCCCCCAAGCTTAGACCTTGCTTGTCCTCAAGCGAAAGCCGAAATCGAAAAATATGTCCACATGTTTTGAGATAGAGGTGTCGATAAAAATAAAATACGGACATGAGGGCATCATGATCATTCTTAGAACAACAACTTATATAATTCTTGTCACATAATTTCTTATGCTAGAGTAATAATTCAATCACAATTTCAAGTATGAATTGTAAACTTCATTGACAACTAACAAACTATAATCTCAGCCATTGGAGGAATTGCAATTTATCATAACATAGGAAAGAGTCAACATATAAGAGCTTTGCAGCAAGTCCACATACTCAACTATCATATAGTCTTTCACAATTGTTGACACTCATGCAATATTTATGGGTATGGAGTTTTAATCAGACACAGAGAAAGATAGGGGCTTATAGTTTTTCCTCCCAACGTTTTACCTCAAGGGTAATGTCAACAATAATAGTTCATGAAAACTCACATCCAATTAGCCATATATACCAGGATCTTGCCAACATGCTGTGCTTTCCAAAGGATAAAATGTAAAAAGTAAGGGTGAAAATCACCGTGACTCTTGTGCAAGGTAGGAGATAAAAGTAAAAGATAGGCCCTTCACAGAGGGAAGCAGAGGTTGTCATGTGCTTTTATGGTTGGATGCACAAAATCTTAGTGCGAAAGAACGTCACTTTATATTGCCACTTGTGGTATGGACCTTTGTTATGCAGTCTGTCACTTTTATTTCTTCCATATCACACAATCGTATAAAGCTTATTTCTCCCATACTAATAAGTCATACATATTTAGAGAGCAATTTTTATTGCTTTGCACCTATGACAACTTACTTGGAGGATCTTATTCAATCCATAGGTAGGTATGGTGGACTCTCATGGCAAAACTAGTTTAAGGATATTTGGAAGCACAAGTAGTATGTCTACATGGTGCGATGAATTTGGCTAGCATGAGAGGGAAAGGCAGGCTCAATCATGTTGGATGATCCATGACAATATAATTTATTTTAGATGTAAGAAAACATAACCCATTACGTTGTCTTCCTTGTCCAACATCAACTCTTTAGCATGCCATATTTTAATGAGTGCTCACAATTATAAAAAATGTCCAAGATAGTATATCTATATGTGAAGACCTATCTTTCTTTATTACTTCCTATTAATTGCAACGATGACCAAAACTGTGCTTGTCAACTCTCAACAACTTTTATTCATCATACTTTTTCTATGTGAGCTCATTACTCTCCATGAGATCCATATGATCTCTTTGTTTCTTTTTATTTCTTTCTCTTTTTCTTTTATTCACTTAAGATCATGGCAAAAGAATCAAGCCCTTGGCTCAACACTAATCTTTATTATATAGCTCACGGAGTCGATTACATAGAGGAATTATAAAGCAAAACTCACAACTTGATCACATTAAGATCTTTTTCTACTAGATCAAGATATTACCAAAAGGATCGAACTAAGAAAAGAAAAAAGGTAAAGATAAAAGTGATGGTGATACGATACCGGGCCACTCCCCCAAGCTTGGCAGTTGCCAAAGGGAGTGCCCATACCAGATACTCAATTCTTCTTTGTTGGTGGAGACGGTGGTGATTTTGGTGATGGCGTAGGTTTCTTCCTTAATTTACGCTTGAGGACAGAATTTTGGTCGCTTAGGTCCTCGATCTCTTGCTCCAGGCTCAGTATCTTTTTGCATAGTTCCTGTTTGTTTTCCTTCAAGAGGCGAAAATGGATAAACTCGATCTTAGGTTTCTTTACTCTATCAGGGAGGCTTGACTTTTTGAATTCCACATGCATGTCCCCAGGTTGAGGTAGTGGGACTTCATCTTCATCTGAGCTTGTCTCCTCCTTTCCCTTAGGTTCATAGTCCTCTTCTTCTTCCGTAGTCCAACCACAATGCTTCACATCCCCATAGACTTTAGGATCTGCAAGGTAATCAGCCACATAGCTCTCTCCTTCGACATGTTGCTCAAATCTGCAGCAGGATAGCTCGAAACAAAGAAAGGAGATTTTTGCGTGATACGGGAGTCAAAACCTCCGGGAGATTATATAATGATTTTTTGCCGACCAAAATATGTAACGTGTAAAAAAACGGAGTCCGGAAAGTGCATGAGGTGCCCACGAGGTAGGGGGCGCGCACAGGGGGTAGGGCGCGCCCTCCACCCTCGTGGAGCCCTCGTGTCCTTCCCGGACTACTACTTATTTTCCTATTTTTCTAAATATTCTAAAAAAGAGAAATATTGCCTTAAGAACTGTTTTGGAGTCGGTTTACTTACCGTATCACATACCTATTCCTTTTCGGAGTCTGAAACATTCCGGAAAGTGTCCCTTATGTGTCCCTCCGGGGTTACAGTTTCAATAACATTGGTTTCAACGTTTATAGGATTACCTGAGATATATTGTTTGATTCTTTGATCGTTCACCACCTTCGGATTTGTGCCTTCGAAATTGTTGATTTTTATGGCACCGGAACGATAGACCTCCTCGATAACGTAAGGACCTTCCCATTTAGAGAGAAGTTTTCCTGCAAAAAATCTTAAACGAGAGTTGTATAGCAATACATAATCACCTACATTAAACTCACGCTTTTGTATTCTTTTATCATGCCATCTTTTAACTTTTTCTTTAAATAATTTGGCATTCTCATAGGCTTGGGTTCTCCAATCATCAAGTGAGCTAATATCAAATAGCCTCTTCTCACCGACAAGTTTGAAATCATAATTGAGTTCTTTAATAGCCCAATATGCCTTATGTTCTAGTTCGAGAGGTAAGTGACATGCTTTTCCATAAACCATTTTATACGGAGACATACCCATAGGATTTTTATATGCAGTTCTGTAGGCCCATAATGCATCATCAAGTTTCTTGGACCAATTCTTTCTAGATCTATTAACATTCTTTTGCAAAATTAATTTGAGTTCTCTATTACTCAATTCTACTTGACCACTAGACTGAGGGTGATAAGGAGATGCAATTCTATGATTAACATCATATTTAGCAAGCATTTTACGGAAAGCACCATGAATAAAGTGTGAACCACCATCAGTCATTAAATATCTAGGGACTCCAAACCTTGGAAAAATAACTTCTTTAAGAATCTTAATAGAGGTGTTATGATCAGCACTACTAGTTGGAATAGCTTCTACCCACTTAGTAACGTAATCAACAGCAACTAAAATATGTGTATATCCATTAGAGGAAGGAAATGGTCCCATATAATCAAAGCCCCAAACATCAAATGGTTCAATAACAAGTGAATAATTCATAGGCATTTCTTGACGTATTCTAATATTACCAATTTTTTGACATTCATCACAAGATAAAACAAACTTACGGGCATCCTTGAAGAGAGTAGGCCAATAAAAACCAGATTGCAATACCTTATGTGCAGTCCTATCTCCAGCATGGTGTCCTCCATAAGCTTCGGAGTGATACTTGCGTAGGATCTATTCCTGTTCATGCTCAGGTACACAACGTCTAATAACACCATCTACTCCTTCTTTATAAAGATGTGGGTCATCCCAAAAGTAATGCCGCAAATCATAGAAGAACTTTTTCTTTTGTTGGTATGTGAAACTAGGTGGTATGAATTTAGCAACAATATAATTAGCATAATCAGCATACCATGGAGCAGTATGAGAAGCATTTATGACATTTAATTGCACATCAAGAAAGCTATTATCAATAGGTAGTGGGTCATCAAGCACATTTTCTAACCTAGACAAGTTGTCTGCAACGGGGTTCTCAGCTCCCTTTCTATCAACAATATGTAAATCAAATTCTTGTAGCAAGAGAACCCATCTAATAAGTCTAGGTTTAGCATCTTTCTTTTCCATGAGATATTTAATAGTAGCATGATCAGTGTGAATAGTTACTTTAGAATCAACAATATAATGTTTGAACTTATCACAAGCAAATACAACTGCTAAGAATTCTTTTTCAGTAGTAGCATAATTTCTTTGAGCATTGTCTAGGGTTTTACTAGCATATTGAATAACATTTAATTTCTTATCAACTCTTTGCCCTAGAACAGCACCTACAACATAATCACTAGCATCACACATAATTTCAAAGGGTAAATTCCAATCAGGTGGCTGAACAATAGGTGCAGAAATCAATGCTTTCTTAAGTATTTCAAATGCTTCTACACAATCATCATAAAAAACAAACGGTATATCTTTTTGTAATAAATTAGTCAAAGGCCGAGAAATTTTTGAGAAGTCCTTAATGTACCTCCTATAAAATCCGGCGTGACCAAGGAAACTTCTTATACCTTTGATGTCATTGGGACATGGCATCTTTTCAATAGCATCAACCTTGGCTTTATCAACTTCAATACCTCTTTTAGAAACTTTATGCCCCAGGACAATACCTTCATTAACCATAAAGTGGCACTTTTCCCAATTCAAGACAAGATTAGTTTCTTCACATCTCTGCAAAACTCGATCAAATTTGGTCAAGCAATCATCAAAAGAAGATCCATAGACGGAGAAATCGTCCATGAAAACCTCACAAATCTTTTCACAAAAGTTAGAGAATATAGCCATCATGCATTTTTGAAAGGTAGCAGGTGCATTACATAAACCAAAAGGCATACGTCTATAAGAAAAAGTACCAAAAGGGCAAGTGAGGGAGTCCTGGATTAGGGGGTCTCCGGACAGCCGAATTATATCCTTTGGCCGACTGTTGGATTATGAAGATACAAGATTGAAGACTTCGTCTCGTGTCCGAATGGGACTCTACTTGGCATGGAAGGCAAGCTAGGCAGTACAGATATGGATATGTCCTCCTTTGTAACCGACCTTGTGTAACCCTAACCCTCTCCGGTGTCTATATAAACCGAAGGGTTTTAGTCCGTAGGACAACAATCACAACATACAATCATACAGTAGGCTAGCTTCTAGGGTTTAGCCTCTCTGATCTCGTGGTGGATCTACTCTTGTAACACCCATATCATCAATATTAATCAAGCAGGACGTAGGGTTTTACCTCCATCAAGAGGGCCCGAACCTGGGTAAAACATCGTGTCCCCTACCTCCTGTTACCATCCGCCATAGACGCACAGTTCGGGACCCCCTACCCGAGATCCGCTGGTTTTGACACCGACATTGGTGCTTTCATTGAGAGTTCCTCTGTGTCGTCGCCGTTAGGCTTGATGGCTCCTACGATCATCGATAGTGATGCAGTCCAGGGTGAGACTTTTCTCCCCGGACAGATCTTCGTGTTCGGCGGCTTCGCACTGCGGGCCAACTCGCTTGGCCATCTGGAGCAGATCGAAGCTACGCCCCTGGCCATCATGTCAGGTTTGGAAGCTTAAATTACACGACCGATATCCATGGAGACTTGATCTTCGACGGATTCGAGCCCCTGCCTTGTGCGTCGCGCGATCACGATGAGTACGATTTAGCTCTGCCATCGGACAGTGTTTCAAGAAATCACATTGGCAGCCGCTCCGACCCTTAATTCGGAGCCAGTTGTGCCTCCCATGGACGGGTGGATAGACCCCGCCACAGATGCCGCATCCCCAACGGCGATCGAGCCGAATATCGATCTTACCCTTCACGAGAGCCGTGTTGTTAAACTGCCGGATACTTCTCCGGCCACGGACTCCGAACCGCCTGCGCCCGCTCCTGTTGAATCCGGTTGGGCGCCGATCATGGAGTTTAACTCCACGGATATCTTTCAGCACTCGCCCTTCGGCGACATACTGAACTCATTAAAGTCTCTCTCCTTGTCAGGAGAGTCCTGGCCGAACTATGTCCGGCAGGATTGGGATGTAGATGACGAAGAAATTCGCCGCCCACCCACCACCCACTTAGTAGCCACTGTTGATGACTTAACCAACATGCTCGACTCTGACTCCGAAGGCATCGATGGTATGGACGACGATGCAGGAGACGAACAGGAACCACTGCCCACAGGGCACTGGACGCCCACTTCATCACATGACGTATACATGGTGGACACACCAAAAGAAGACGGCGACGAGGAACGGAAGGATGCAACGAAGGGTTGTCCCCTCGAGAAGCGGTCAAAGCGGAGGCGTAAGCGCCACTCCAAATCCCGCCTCGGCAGAAACAACGATCATACAGACCCAGCGTTAGAGCAGGGTGAACCATCGCCGGACCACGGCAACACGGAGAATCAAACCGAACAACCCGATTCTGTCAAAGATAATAGTCCGGACAACATCACACCAGACAGACACCCGACGCAACATAATGCCCGTCAAAGGCTTGTTGCCACCACGAGGAGTCTAAAAAAGCAGAAGCAAAGGCTCAAGGCCGTGCAAGACACACTCCGAATCAGATGGAGTAAAGTGCTCAACACAACAGCGAAGTACGACGTTAATCACCCCACCAAGAGCTACCCGAAGTGGAAGTTGCTACCTGAATTCGATGAGGAGGCCTTAGATCCCCCGCAACCAAAAATTAAAATGGCCATCTGGCCGGATAGACGACCTCACATCCAACATACAGCAGCAAACAACGCCGCACGTAAGCCAATACGCAATCCACGCGAGGGCTCGCATCAAAAGGACGACGCAACCAGATCCATCTATGGACCACACAAGCGCGCTCCAGCATACGATGCAACACAACAAACATCCGAACACCACGGTACACCCATATACAGGCATGCCGCACACCCCCTATGTTTCACCGACGAGGTGCTGGACCATGAATTTCCAGAGGGATTCAAACCCGTAAACTTAGAGGCATACGACGGAACAACAGACCCTGGGGTCTGGATTGAGGACATATCCTCCATATCCATATGGCTCGAGGAGATGATCTCCACGCCATTAAGTATTTACCCCTCAAACTCAAAGGGCCAGCTCGGCACTGGCTTAAAAGCCTCCCCGAAAGCTCCATTGGAAGCTGGGAAGAGCTCGAAGACGCTTTTCGGGAAAATTTTCAAGGGACTTATGTCCGACCTCCGGACGCGGACGATTTGAGTCATATAACTCAACAGCCCGGAGAGTCAGCTCGAAAGCTTTGGAACAGGTTTCTTACTAAAAAGAACCAAATAGTCAACTGTCCGGACGCCGAAGCCTTGGCAGCTTTTAAGCATAGCGTCCGCGACGAATGGCTTGCCAGACACCTCAGCCAAGAAAAGCCAAGAACAATGGCAGCATTAACAAGCCTCATGACCCGCTTTTGCGCGGGTGAGGACAGCTGGCTAGCCAGATGCAGCACCAGCGACCCAAGTACATCCGAAGTTAGAGATGGAAATGGGAAATCACGACGCAGCAAAAATAATACACGCCGGAATAAAGAAGACATCCCGAAGAGCACGACAGTAAACACCGGATTCAGAAGCTCTCGGCCAGGTTAGCAAAAGCCGCCCTCTAAAGGCAGCAAAGACGAACTGTCCAGCTTAAACAAAATTCTAGACCAAATATGTCAGATCCACAACACCCCTGGTAAACCCGCTAATCATACCCACAGAGAATTTTGGGTCTTCAAGCAGTCCGGCAAGCTCAACGCCATACACAAGGGGGAGGATACACTAAGCAAAGACGAGGATGAGCCTCTCAAGCAAGACACTGGGGAACAAAAGAAATTTCCACCAGAAGTCAAAACAGTGAACGTGTTACACGTGATCAAGGGGAGAAATAAAGCGGCACTCCCAGAGAAATATGCCCAAGGGCCTATCACCGCGGAGTCCTGCCACTGGTCGTCTCAACCGATCACTTTCGACCATCGGGATTACTCAGCAAGTATCCGGCGTGCAGGATGGGCTGCCTTGGTATTAGACCCAATAATTGACGGATACCATTTCACACGAGTCCTGATGGATGGTGGCAGCAGTCTAAACCTGATATATTAGGACACAATCCGCAAAATGGGGATAGACCCAACGAAAATTTGCCACAGCAATACTACCTTTAAAGGAGTAACGCCATGCCCAGGGGCTCATTACACGGGTTCCCTGCTACTAGAGGTTATATTCGGCATCCCCGATAACCTCCGTAGATAAAATTTAACCTTCCACATTGCTCTGTTCCAAAGTGGCATCATTACAGTGAATGGAAATATTGAGTGATCCTTGCGCGCCTTAGAGAGTGCGACTGCCTTGGCAACCGCACCCTAAAAACGGCCTCACCAGCTAAAGCATTTGATAGGTCGTTAAGACCATGGACATGGTTAGACGAGTTCGGTGTAGCTACATGTAATTCATACAGGTTTGATGGCCACACCCCTATTACAAATACAAGGGGCTCAACGCGCGCAGACAAGTGGCAATTTTTACTCATCTTGAATTATACATGGTTTCTTTAAACCTACCTTTTTGCACGACAACTGTTCACCTAAGTTTCTCTCTTTTACAAATGACCATCGTGCTACACCCGTCCAGGATATGGCACAACAGAGACACAGGCGCAGACGTGCAGCAGGGACCCATTCCAAGGATTCTTTTTAGATTAAGACCCTGCGTAAACCCTTTTTACTGTCTCTTATTGATACACATCCCTCGGATTCTCAGTACAGTTGAGAAGGATGCTGACGTCTTGGCATGTGGCCATGTCAGAATAATGCACGTACCTGGACACCAGGGGCTTCTTACAAAGGGCACTATTTAGGCCTGGTTTATACCATAAAGACCGAATACCTTACGGAGTGTTCGACGTCGCGAGTTTGGCCGTATATGCATCAGCTCCGAATCATGTCTTTGGTCAAATGTTGGGTTTGCTCGGCTCCTGTGTTTTGCTGCCTTACGTTCCGCTCTATCGGCTAAGGCGGCACCTGGATAACTACTGCGATTTTGCCGCGGTTCATCCGGACGAGCACCTCAGTAGAGAAAGCCGAAAACTGACTGTCATGATATAGCGTGAGACTGGTCAACCACTCGATGACCTATCAGAATGTTAGAATTCCTCCGCCTTAATGAAGGGCCGTTTCCCGGCCAGGCATGTACGCACCCCGAATTCGGGAGAGTGCGGAGCCACCAGGGGCTATATAGTAGCCCCACTTTCAAACTCCTGTGGCTAAGTGAAAGTGTTAAAGCATTATAGTCCGGTTTCCTAGTTCGCTGTGCCATCACCTCCTTATTAGGACCAAGACGTTGGATTAAGTGTGAATACGCGTCTTCTGCGAACACCCCCGTATTATATGCGTGGGGGCTGAAGCCGACGACTACAATCTTTCAGGTTATACACATGTATACATAAACGGCCGCACAGGAGGCATCATATTACTTTCGGGCAAAAGTATAAATACAACCTTAATAAATTTCATAAAAACATTGTGTTTACAATGGGAATACATGTCACTCAAACATAATATTCTTCAAGCACTGGGCTTCTATCAAACGAGCGCCCTCGAGAACTTCTTCGAAATAGTGCTCGGCAGCCACTCGGCCTATGGCCGAACCCTGCGCCGCAACAGTGGTAGCATCCATCTCCGCGCAGTATGCTTTGACACGGGCAAGGGCCATCCGCGAGCCCTCTATACACGCTGACCTCTTCATCACATGGATGCGTGGCACCGCTCCAAGGAACTGCTGCACTAAGCTGAAATAACTATTCAGCTTCAGTTTTTCCGGCCACAGATGATCTATGACGGACCTCATGGCGAGTCCAGACAACCTGTTGAGTTCGGCCCATTCGCCTAGCTGATCAGTTAATGGAAGAGGACGCTCTGGAACGTTAAACTGCGACCAGAACAGCTTGTCCACTTCATGATCTGTTTGATCTCGGAGGTATTCGGCCGCATCGGCAGCGCTCGCCGCCAAGTCCATATATGCGTCTGCCGAACTCCACAGCCGATCCAGAGGGGCATACCGCGGATCTCCGAACTTCCTCCGCAGCATAAAGGGCTTCCCAGCCGCAATATCCCCGGCTTCATGCAACTCTTCCTTCTTTGCCCTCATAGCAGAGTGGGTGTCTTTGGTCTCCACTGCGGCCTTTTCAAGTTCCGTCGCCTTCGCTCGGTTTTCTTCTTCAAGGAGCTGGCAGCGGTCGGCATTGTCTTTTAACTTTACAGCCATCTTGGCCATTTTATCTTTGCTCTCGCAATGTGCAGCCTTTTCGGCTCTTAACTCTTCGACCGCCTTTAAAGCGGCCGCATTACTAATTCTTGCTTGTTCCTTGTCTCGGGCAAGTTCCGCCCGAAGGATCTCCACAGTGGCAGCTCCATCTGCAGTCACAACATATTAAAGATACTAGCGTTACGCTGCTCTTACTATGTGACATTCACCAGAAAACATTACTTACCCTGTGCCTCATCAAGCCACTTGTTAACAAGCTCAGTGTCGGCATCTGCCACATCCAGTTGCCGCTTTAGCTCGGCAAACTCATTAGTCCGGCTAGGCACCGGAGCTTGCACCACCTGCATATAAAGGCGGTTTGGTTATTACTTGGGACTATGATCCTCTGTTCGCCGCCGTTCTCGACGACAACCAGAGTCTCAGGGGCTACTATCTACACAGGGCACACCTAAAAATGTGCGTTACTATCAAAAAGTATATCATTTCACGTACCTCAAAGCCCATCAGTAGACTCATAAAGGCTTCATGCAATCCGCTTTCGACAGACGAAATTCTTTCCATCACTGTACCCATCAACGTACGGTGTTCTTCTGAGATGGCCGCTCGCTCCAACAGCTCCCTCAGTACGTCTGACCGCATACCAGACGGTGTCGGACTCTTTTGTTTGCTATCTTCAAGAGCCGGACACTGGGGACTTCGGGTGACTACAGGATTATCTTCTGGCCTCACCGGATCCGGAGAGGCCCTCCGTGACGACACTTCAATGTCGCCCGCTTCTTGAGCAGGGGAGTCCGGGGGAGGCGTTTCTCTCTCCATCATCTCCGAAAGAAGATCCCCCGAAGATGAGCTGTGCTGAGAAGGGCTAAGATCCGAACTGCAAGATAAACGCTTCAGTTATTTAACTCAGAGGTAAGGTAGTATATCTCCACTATTAAAGTACTTTTGGATTACTTACAGCTCGTTGGAGGGCTGATCCTCGCGCGGACTTTGTGCGGCAAGAGCACCCTCCAAGGCAGGACCCTCTGGTGGAGACTTCTTCTCCCGTTTGGAAGTCTTGGTTTCCGGATCTTCAAAGGCAGTCCTCTTCCTTCCCCGAAGCGAGAGAAGGTCAGATTCTTCCCCTTGGTTATCCTCCTTCACGGAGGCGCTCATTCCCTCGGTTGGAATTGGTAGCGATGGGGGCCCGCTTTCGACCTCATTATTCCCCCCTTTATCTTCTTTTGAGGGCTCCGGGCAAGGTGCTAGCTCGAGCATCTTTTCCAGTACCGGATTCTCCAAACCCTCAGGAAGGGGGGCCGAACACCGAATCATCTTTGCCCTTGTTAGCCAGTCCTGGTCAAAGAGCGATTTCTCAGAATGACATCATGGTAAATGAACGACGGTGTGTTCGGCTAAAGGATTACTTACTTGGTCGGCGGTACGGTTGCTGCTCAGGCCCACGTCCTCGGTAGTATCCAGACACTCTATTCGGGGTCCGAAGAATGATTTGTACATCTCCTCGTGCGTCAGGCCAAGGAAATTCTGAATAGTGCACGGCCCTTCTGGGTTGAACTCCCACATGCGGAGGGGCCGACGTTTGCAAGGCTGGACTCGACGAACCAGCATGACTTGCACCACCGTAGCTAGATTGAAATCTCCTTCAAAGAGATCTTGAATGCGGCTCTGCAGTATAGGCACGTCCTTGGCTGGACCCCAGCTCAGCCCTCTGCTAATCCATGACATTAGTTGTGGTGGAGGGCCCGAGTGGAAAGCAGGGGCAGCCACCCACTTGGCACTTCTGGGAGCTATGATGTAAAACCACTCCCGTTGCCATAATCTGGACACCTCTGGAAAGGAACCCTTTGGCCATGAAGCTCCAGCGATCTTGCTTATTAATGCGCCTCCGCACGCTGCATGCTGCCCCTCGACCACCTTCGGCTTCACGTCGAAGGTCTTGAGCCACATGCCGAAGTGAGGGGTAATGCGGAGGAAGGCCTCACATACGACAATAAATGCGGAGATGTGGAGAAAGGAGTCCGGGGCTAGATCATGGAAATCTAGCCCGTAATAGAACATCAAACCCCTAACGAAGGGATCCAGAGTGAGGCCTAGACCTCGGAGGAAGTGGGAGATGAACACAATGTTCTCGTTGGGTTCAGGAGTAGGGACGACCTGCCCTCGGGCAGGCAGTCGATGCAAAACCTCGGCGGTCAGGTATCTGGCCTCCCTCAACTTCTTGATATCCTCTTCCGTAACGGAGGAGGGCATCCACCGGCCTTGAAGGCTAGATCCAGACATAGTTGAAGGTCCGAAGCACTTGACCTGGGCTTTGGGTGTTAGAACTCGAGCGGGGGAAGGATTCGATTGAGCACGGGAGGGAACAAATTAAAAGCCTTGTCCCTTTATAAAGAGGGTGAATATCAAGCGTCCTCTCCCTAACCGTTTGGGACTTGCCTATAATCTAGGAGTCCTAGACACGGTTGGGTTACCCACGACCGTACTGATGAGAATCCCGTAACTAGGGTAACATGATCTCTGCTTTGACAAGACGTGTCAAGAAACCGCCTCGCATTATGTGTGGAGCTGGTTAAAGACGAATAATCACTGAGCCATGGCATGATGTCATGTTGCCAAAACGTGTCAGCAGATTAAGATTTGTGGAAATATTATTCTCTCTACGGTGGTATGTGGAACTTATTTTGCAGGGTCGCACACTATCCTTGTATTCAAACTCTTCTGTGATATGTTCGGAGGAGGAACCCGCCTTGCAATGCCGAAGACAACACTGCGTGCCGGGACTCATCGTCATTGAAAGCCTGGTTCAGGGGATACTAAGGGAGTCCTGGATTAGGGGGTCTCCGGACAGCCGGATTATATCCTTTGGCCGGACTGTTGGACTATGAATATACAAGATTGAAGACTTCGTCTCCTGTCCGGATGGGACTCTACTTGGCGTGGAAGGAAAGCTAGGCAGTACGGATATGGATATCTCCTCCTTTGTAACCGACCTTGTGTAACCCTAACCCTCTCCGGTGTCTATATAAACCGGAGGGTTTTAGTCCGTAGGACAGAACAATAACATACAATCATACCATAGGCTAGCTTCTAGGGTTTAGCCTCTCCGATCTCGTGGTAGATCAACTCTTGCAATACTCATATCATCAAGAATAAATCAAGCAGGACCTAGGGTTTTACCTCCATCAAGAGGGCCCGAACTTCGGTAAAACATCGTGTCCCCTGCCTCCTGTTACCATCTGCCTTAGATGCACAGTTCGGGACCCCCTACCCGAGATCCGCCGGTTTTGACACCGACAGCAAGTAAATGTAGTCTTTGATTGATCCTTGGCTGACACAGGTATTTGAGAGAAACTAGAATAACCATCTAGAAAGAAAAAATGTGTATGTTTAGATAATATTTCTAGCATTTGATCGATAAAAGGTAAGGGGTAATGATCCTTTTTAGTGGCCTTATTTAATTTGCGGAAATCAATTACCATCCTATAACCTGTAATAATTCTTTGAGGAGTAAATTCATCTTTATCATTAGGAACGACAGTAATACCTCCATTCTTAGGGACACAATGGACAGGGCTTACCCACTGACTATCAGCAATAGGATAGATTATACCTGCCTCAATGAGCTTTAGTATTTCCTTCCTTACCACTTCTTTCATTTTAGGATTCAGCCGTCATTGATGATCACGAACTGGTTTAGCATCTTCTTCCAAATTTATTTTATGTTGACATAGAGTGGGACTAATGCCTTTAAGATCATCAAGAGTATACCCAATAGCAGCATGATGCTTCTTCAGAGTTTTCAATAATCACTCTTCCTCATGCTCTGAAAGGTTAGCACTAATAATAACAAGATATATCCTTTTCTCATCAAGATAAGCATATTTAAGAGTACCAGGCAACGGTTTGAGCTCAAACACGGGATCACCCTTAGGTGGAGGAGGATCCCCTAGGATTTCAACAGGTAAATTGTTTTTCAGAATAGGTTCCTGTTTAAAGAATACTTCATCTATTTCCCTTGTTTCATTCATAAACATATCATTCTCATGGTCTAGCAAACAATGTTCTGAAGGATCACTAGGAGGTACGACAATAGAAGCAAGACCAATAATTTCATCCTTACTAGGTAATTATTCTTCACGGTATTGTCTACTAAATTTAGAGAAATCAAATTCATGAGACATATCATCTAAACCGATAGTAACAACATCCCTTTTGCAATCCACGGTAGCATTAACAGTGTTCAGGAAGGGTCTACCAAATATAATAGGACAAAAGCTATCTTGTGGGGAACCAAGAATAAGAAAATCAGCAGTATATTCAGTTTTACCACACAAGACTTCAACATCTCTAACAATTCCCATTGGTGAAATAGTATCTCTATTGGCAAGTTTAATTGTGACATCAATATCTTCTAACTCAACAGGTGCAATATCATGCACAATTTCTCTATATAGGCTAATAGGTATTGTACTAGCACTGGCACCCATATCACATAAGCCATGATAACAATGATCTCCTATTTTAACAGAAATAACAGGCATGCCTACCACAGGTCTAGGTTTATCTTTAGCACAAGGTTTAGCAATTCTAGCAGTTTCATCACAGAAATAAATAACATGCCCATCAATATTATCAGACAAGAGATCTTTAACAATAGCAATATTAGGTTCAACTTTAACTTGCTCAGGAGGTGTATATGTTTTAATATTGCTTTTACGAACCACAATTGAAGCTTTAGCATGATCCTTTATCCTAACAGGGAAAGGTGGTTTCTCAACATAAGAAGTAGGAACAACAGGATCATTATAAGTGATAATCTTTTCTTCAACTTTAATAGGTGCAACTACTTTTACTTCTATGGGAGGATGATATTTAAACCACTTGTCCTTTGGGAGATCAACATAAGTAGCAAAAGATTCACAGAAAGAAGCTACTATCTTAGAGTCAAGTCCATATTTAGTGCTATATTTACGGAAAACATCGGTATCCATAAAAGATTTAACACAATCAAACTTAGGTGTCATACCTGACTCCTTACCTTCATCGAGGTCCTAATCTTCAGAGTTGCGTTTAATTCTTTCCAATAAATCCCATTTGAATTCAATAGTCTTCATCATAAAAGAGCCAGCACAAGAAGTATCGAGCATGGTGCGATTGTTATTAGAAAGCCGAGCATAAATTATTTTAATAATCATTTCTCTTGTGAGCTCATGATTGGGGCGTGAATATAACATTGATTTAAGCCTCCCCCAAGCTTGAGCGATGCTTTCTCCTTCGCGAGGCCAAAAATTATATATATAATTGCGATCACGATGAACAAGATGCATAGGATAAAACTTCTAATGAAATTCCAATTTCAATCGTTTGTAATTCCAAGACCCCATATCATCACATAGCCTATACCATGTCGATGCATCTCCCTTCAAAGATAAAGGGAAGACCTTCTTATTAACAACATCTCCGGGTACACCTGCAAGCTTAAATAATCCACAAACTTCATCCACATATATTAGATGCTCATCAGGATGCTTTGTTCCATCTCCTACAAAAGGATTAGCTAGCAGTTTTTCTATCATACCCGAAGGAATTTCAAAGCAGACATTTTCATTTTTAGTAGGTTCAGTAGGTTGAGGAGCAACTCTTTGCTCTACTGGTCGGGGTGAAGATACCCCGAACAAGCCCCTCAGAGGATTACTTTCCATAGTAACAAGTGACAGTAAATTTCAACACACTATATAAATTTTTTCTTACCAAATTCCACCTACCAAAGGCGCTTCACTCCCCGGAAACGGCGCCAGAAAAGAGTCTTGATGACCCACAAGTATAGGGGATCTATCGTAGTTCTTTTGATAAGTAAGAGTGTCGAACCCAACGAGGAGCAGAAGGAAATGATAAGCGGTTTCCAGCAAGGTATTCTCTGCAAGTACTGAAATAAGTGGTAACAGATAGTTTTGTGATAGGATAATTTGTAACGAGCAACAAGTAACAAAAGTAAATAAAGTGCAGCAAGGTGTCCCAATCCTTTTTGTACCAGAGGACAAGCCTGGACAAACTCTTATATAGAGAAAAACACTCCCGAGGACACATGGGAATATCGTCAAGCTAGTTTCCATCACGTTCATAAGATTCGCGTTCGGTACTTTGATAATCTGTTATGTGGGTGGACCGGTGCTTGGGTGCTGTCCTTACTTGGACAAGCATCCCACTTATGATTAACCTCTATTGCAAGCATCCGCAACTACAACAAAAGTATTAAGGTAAACCTAACCATAGCATGAAACATATTACTAATAGCAACACATAAACTAGGGTTTAAGCTTCTGTCACTCTAGCAACCCATCATCTACTTAGTACTCCCCAATGCCTTACTCTAGGCCCAAATAATGTTGAAGTGTTATGTAGTCGACGTTCACATAACACCACTAGAGGGATGACAACATACATCTAATCGAAATATCGAACGAAGACCAAATTCACATGACTACTAATAGCAAGACTACTCCCATGTCCTCAGGAACAAACGTAATTACTCACAAAGCATATTCATGTTCATAATCAGAGGGGTATTAATATGAATATAGGATCTGAACATATGATCTTTCACCAAATAAACCAACTAGCATCAACTACAAGGCGTAATTAACACTACTAGCAACCCACAGGTACCAATCCCGGACTTGGAGACAAGAATTGGATACAAGAGACGAACTAGGGTTTTGAGAGGAGATGGTGCTGGTGAAGATGTTGATGGAGATTTCCCTCTCCCGATGAGAGGAGCATTGGTGATGACGATGGCGATGATTTCCCCCTCCCGGAGGGAGATTTGCCCGGCAGAACAGCTCCGCCAGAGCCCTAGATTGGTTCTGCCAAGGTTCCACCTCGTGGCGGCGGAGTTTCGTCTGAGAAGATGGCTTATTTTTTTTCCCATCAAAAGACTTCATATAGCAAAAGATGGCCACCGGAGGGCCACCAGGGGGCCCACGAGGTAGGGGGCGCGCCCAGGGGGGTAGGGCACGCCCCCACCCTCGTGGGTAGGGTGTGGCCCCCTGGTGAACTTCTTGCTCTCAGTATTTTTTATATATTCGGAAAACATCTTCCTTAAAGTTTTAGGACTTTTGGAGCTGTGTAGAATAGGTCTCTAATATTTCCTCCTTTTCCAGCCCAGAATCCCAGCTGCTGGCATTCTCGCTCTTTATGGAAACCTTGTAAAATAAGAGAGAATAGGCATAAGTATTGTGACATAATGTGTAATAACAGTCCATAACGCAATAAATATTGATATAATAGCATGATGCAAAATGGACGTATCACCCTTCTACGGTTGGCGGGCGCGGGGTTGTGCAAACAGCGGGTCTGGCAGTCAGCACAAGGGTCATTTACCCAGGTTCGGGCCGCGGAGATGCGTAATACCCTAGTCCTGCTTTGATGTATATCTGAGTGTTCTTGAGTTCTTGAACTAGCTACGGTGTCTGTCTAGTTCCAAAGATCCGAATCCCTCTCGAGTACGCCTCGGGCCTCCTTTTATAGACAGAAGGAGTTGCCATAGTGGCACACGGGAGGTGGAAAGGTGTATAGTGGCTGAGTCTATCCTCTGGCACCGTCAGACAAACGCATTTAATGCGCTGCCGACGTGCCCTCTTGCTTTATTGGGGACGACAAAGAAGCTCGTCCCAGCTGTCGCCGCCTCGCCTGGCTCCGACGCGCGTCCGAGCTGACGAGGCATTGCAGCGCCATGTTGGCTGGCTGCTGGGCTGGCATGGTGGTGGCGTCTTCATGAAGATCTACATGCCACCACGCAGGTGCTTGCTGAGTCGATGTGGAGGCCGCACGCTGCCACACAGATGCCTGCCCAACTGGTTGAGCTAGCAACTGCATGGGAGCGGCGGTGGAGTCTTGGCAGACATGGGCCTGGCTGCGGCCCCACAGATGTCCTCGGCAAGGGTCTTGCCGGGGGCCCGGCAAGGGTCTTGCTGTGGCACCGCGGTCGTCCCGGGCAAGGACCTTGCCGGGGGTCTCATGGATTTCCTTGGCAAGGATCTTGCCAAGGATCATCGTCTTCTGGTCCTCATCTGATCTCGCGTATTTATGATCCCCACAAAGATGTGCATGCCACCATAGAGGTGCCTCCCGAGCCTTGGTTCCAATGTGGTTGATGGCGTTGGAACCCCTTGGCTCAAGGGCGGTGCGCTCTGCTGGCATTGGGCAAGTTGCCCCGGCAAGGGTCTTGCCGGGGCTGCGGAGGCCGCCCTGGAAAGGGTCTTGCCGGGGGAGCCCACTTCACTCCCTTGCTCTTTCTGTCTCTGGTCTTAGCGTTGCTTCGTTTGCGAAAACGGGTCAGCACATGGAATATGCTGGCAATGTAACACAGGAGAGTAATGAACAGATAAAAGCTATCACTATATGCATATATGGCTGGTGGAGGCTGCATGGTTAATATGTTTTGCGAAAAGCCAATTTTTCCCTACAACAAAGGAATATATTTTATTTAACTGTCATGGTAGTTGAACTATATTGAGAAGGTTCATCCAACTCAATCCCAATTAAAAGTAATTATCAACCCAATAAATTAATTTAGAGTGATGAAATCCATATGATAATCCAAGAACCAGATACTCAAGATGTCCATAACCGGGGACACGGCTAACCATGATTAGTTTATACACTCTGCAGAGGTTTGCACACTTTTCCCCACAAGACTCGATCTCCTTCGTTGGATTTCTCGCACTACAGGGTGTTTGAGAAACGGATGACCGAGACACAATCGTTCAGAAGCATTTTCTGTTTACTCCGGGCGGACGGGTACACCTACAATCCCCTACATCTGCTAGTCCACCTCTTCAAGAACTCACGCAACTTACTCAATTATGCTAGAGCCCATAATGGCTTGTGGCTGCACACGGAAGTTTCTAGCATGAATAGTCTTATGATCCTTTTGAGCCTGGGTGGCGGACCGTAGGATGATCACACAGGTACTCCGGGATATCCTAGGACAACACTATATTCTCCAGGTGCCCACAAGCAATCCACCCAGATGTGTATTAAAGTTGTCACCTTAAGTTGAACCATTAATTAACAACTCACATCTGTCATGGATACACTCAAACCCAAACCACGTCTACAAGCATAGCATGGCAATATAAGCATAAGGTAGAAGTAACTCCCAAGGGTTTGATAATAAAACATGTAATAGGTTCTACCTCATTATCTACTTCCCAGACCCACATGTTAAGAGATCCTACTCATGCAATGTGTGAAGATTGAAACTAATAAATAAAAACTGGGTGATAAAGGGGTATGATCAAAGTGTTACTTGCCTTGCTAACGATCTGCAAATCCTAAAGACTCGTAGTAGCACGAGCAAACAAACAATAGCATACATAAGCAATCAATCAAATATGCATGGGTAAATCTCAAATAAGAAGATCTAACCGGAAAGTTCAACTAAAGAACTCCGGTTTGCAAAAAAAAATCAAATCAAACGGAGCAACGAAACTCAAACGACGAAAGAAACAAGATCTGATTAGTAATCTATACTAAAGTCAAATTTTACAGTACCAAAATATTTTTCAAGTTTGTTAAACATAAAGAGGGCTTCGAGACGAAGATCTAGGCGCTTGAATCGCCTAATTCCGATAAACGAGCGAAAAGATAAACTAAAATGAAAAACAGGACAGAAATTGCGATCGAAAATAATCGCGGAAAACCCTGGAAAAAGAAAAGTGATGGACAGGCTAACGAACAAACATTCGCTGTCTGCGGGTAACGGGTGAAAACCGTTCGTTAAAACGAACGTATGAATGGGCGTTCGCTAAATAACTAAACCGAAAAATGAACCAATCTATTAAAAAAACGGATATAGGGTTTTTACCGGAAAAACCGAACCGGCGAAGAAAACCGGCGGCGGCGGCGGCGAACTCTGGCGAGTGGCGCGGGTGGCGGCGTGGCATGGCGGTGCAGCGGCAGCAGCAGCGGCGACAGCTGGTGCGGCAGCGACGGCTTAGGGTTTCGGGCGGGGCGCTAGGCTGTTGGGGTCGGACCTCCCGGCTTATAAAGGCCGGCCGGGCCAGGAGTCCTAGGCGGACACGGCCTGGTTAGGCCGGTTACTTTTTTTTAAATAATTCCGCACAGAAAAAAAAAGAAAAAAAATACTAAACGGACTCCAAAAATCCTGAAATAAATTTTCCTCGTCCTCTAAAAATACGCCGGACAAGGTGAACATTTATGTGGGCCTCTAATGCAATTTTGAAAAATGCATATTTTTCCTAATTCAAATAAAATAGCGATAAAACCCCAAATAAAAAAATACAAGTTGATTTTAATATTTTTCCTCCAACATTTCATTTATTTTGGAGAAGTCATATTATCTCCTCTCATATAATTTTAATATGAAATATTTTTGGGGGAGAAAAATAATTAAAACCAAAGTGATCCTTGTTTCAATATTTGATAAAATTCAAATATGAGAACGAGGGAAAATCCCCAACTCTCTCCGAGGGTCCTTGAGTTGCTTAGGATTTCGAGGATCGCAAGAACGAAATGCAATAAAATATGATATGCATGGATGACCTATGTATAACATTCCAAATTAAAAATTTGGGATGTTACAGCTAACCCTCTGCGTGATCTCACCCTCTCCCTCCCATCCTCCCTCCAGCGCCGCCAGGAGAGGAGCGCCCGCACCTGTTTCCTTCTCTCCCCCGATTCCCCCTCATCCTTCGCGCCCCTTCGCCAAGCGCCGCCGACCGCTCCTTCCTCCCGCTCGATCCCCATCTCCCTCAAAGCGCCGTCACGCATAGATGGCAGAACCAGCGCCTCCTCACCCTCTCCCTCGATCCCATCCTCCCCGACGCCCTCTCCTACCTCGCGCCCTGCCTTGCCCCGCCATGAACGTCTGCAAGACCTCACCGCTGCCTTCCCGCCTCCGGCCATGGCGCCCGCACCGACAACCCGACCTGCCCTGCACCATCTCTGCCATCCCCTCGCTTGTTCGCCTCCTCCTGTGCCCTGCGCACCCTTGTGCTCGCGAGCAGGGGACCCCGAGGACGCCAGCCGCCCTCCTCTACCAACCTGTGCCGGCGACTTCCGCCTCCAGTCATTGCCCGCGAGCAAGCCATAGCCCGAGCGCTCCTCGCCATGCCGGCATCCCCGTCCCGAACCCTCCTCGTCGCTTGCATCTTCTACGGCTGCGTCACCACGCTCGCACGCCTCTGGCGAAGCTTCGAAGGCCCCGTCGCCGTCCTGTTCAACTCGCATCATCGGGGACAGGATCCCCTTGTCAGATCCGGGGGATCCCCGTTGTTTCCCGTGCCTGCAGATCCCATCTCGCCGAACCCTCCCATCAGCAGCGCCGCCTCGCCCTGCTGCCATGTCCTGCCGTTGCCGCTTCTTTCCCTGCTTCACACGCTGGCAAGCTTGAATGCCGTCCCCGGAGAACTTACCTACGACAAGTTCGTGTACCCACGCCGTGTGTTTTCTGCTACCAAGTACCACGACTACAACCGGTGTGCATTTTTGTCAAGTCCGACTACGACAATCGACTACACAACGAGACGCCAAGTACCACTACACCCGGAGACCTCGGACCCGTCAAGTCCAACAATGATTGTGCACAACTACCATCAACCCCGAGAACATCATATGCATCAAGTTCCTTTTCGAAAAGTGTACCAGTACCGCCGTCTTCGGAATCGCTAAGAACGACAAGTACCTTGACGCCCGATGCATAGAATAACTACCGTCGCAAGAACGAGACCGGCAAGTTCGAAGACCCTAAGTACCTCTTCGAAACGACCAAGTACCACTAACGTCGACCCTCGAAGACCCTGTGGACGTCAAGTTCCTTGTTGTGACCCCGAACACCTACGGAGTGTGTACAACTATGAAGCGAGAATGACTACTTCCGCTACGAACGTCCCGAGATCGCCTACTTCCTCTACTTTGCATCGAACGAGAACCGTCCCGTTTGCACGCTTCGAAGGTATAACCCTGAGATGACCGCCCGTGAACGAATGCATATGTTGTATGAAATGCTCGCGTTTGCACCGTGCCCGACGTGTTTCTTGCATGTTCCCCATTGCCATGCCGTCGTCTCGTGGGAACCCGGTAACCGGGATCACCCCACCGTTCATTGCATGACACACTCCCATCACACTTTCTTTTGCACCGGCATCTCAATCAAGTTACCGGAACCGGAATGTTGCCGTGGCACCATTCCCGTTGTCGTTGCCATGTCACCCCTTTCGTTTCCGCCACGATGACAAGTGCTTCATAACATGCCCATGTTAGCATTTTCATAAAATTGCTTAAAACCTGTACATGTCATCCGCATCATGATAACAACATCAAGAATGTTTAAATTGTTGTTTGCTTCAATTGCTAAATGACATGTGGGGACTTACCGGAATGGTTATTTGCTGTTTCCGGCCTCACTTAAAATGCCCAGCTATGTATTTTACTCATGTTTCACCTCTTGCCATGTTTAATAACATTTAATGTTGTTGGGTACATAAACGGGAGAGAACTAAATAAGTCATGTGGTGTTTTGTCAATATGCAACTCGTTGCATATTGAGCTCCACTTAATTTGTAGCATTGTTTGTGCACTTTTCCATGCCATGCCTCATTAAATCGGACATGCATCATACTTGATTGTGCATCATGCCATGTTTATGCTTGTTGGTTTACCATGTGGTTTGCTCCTTTCCGATTGTGCGTCTTCTCGATAGTTTAGGTAACGTTAAGTTTGTGAGGATCCGTTCGACTACGTCCATTTGTCTTCTTCATGGACTCGTTCTTCTTCCTTGCGGGATCTCAGGCAAGATGACCATACCCTCGAAATCAATTCTATCTTTGCTCGCTAGTTGTTCATTCTATCGCTATGTCGCGCTACCTGCCACTTGTTATATCATGCCTCCCATATTGCCATTCCAAGCCTTTAACACACCTTCCTAGCAAACCGTTGCTTGGCTATGTTACCGCTTTTGCTCAGACCCTCTTATAACGTTGTTAGTTGCAGGTGAAGTTGAAGATTGTTCCATGTTGGAACATGGTTATGTTGGGATATCACAATATCTCTTATTTTTAATTAATGCATCTATATACTTGGTAAAGGGTGGAAGGCTCAGCCTTATGCCTGGTGTTTTGTTCCACTCTTGCCACCCTAGTTTCCGTCATACCGGTGTTATGTTCCTTGATTTTGCGTTCCTTACGCGGTTGGGTGTTATGGGAACCCCTTGATAGTTCGCTTTGAATAAAACTCCTCCAGCAAGGCCCAACCTTGGTTTTACATTTGCCTCACCTAAGCCTTTTTCCCTTGGGTTTCCGAAGCCCGAGGGTCATATTTATTTACTCCCCCGGCACCCCTGGGCAACCCGAGGGTTTCAGTGCTCCTCTGAGTGTTGGTCCAACCTAGGCGATGTCCGGCACCCCTGGGCAACCAGGGTCTATGCCAACCCGACGTCTGGCCCATCCGGTGTGCCCTGAGAACGAGATACGTGCGACTCCTATCGGGATTTGTCAGCACATCGGGCAGCTTTGCTGGTCTTGTTTTACCATTGTCGAAATGTCTTGTAACCTGGATTCTGAGACTGATTGGGTCTTTCCGGGAGAAGGAATATCCTTCGTTGACCGTGAGAGCTTGTGATGGGCTAAGTTGGAACACCCCTACAGGTTTAAACTTTCGAAAGCCGTGCCCACGGTTATGTGGCAGATGGGAATTTGTTAATATCCGGTTGTAGAGAACTTGACACTTGACTTAATTAAAATGCATCAACCGCGTGTGTAACCGTGATGGTCTCTTTTCGGCGGAGTCCGGGAAGTGAACACAGTCTTGTGTTATGCTTGAACGTAAGTAGTTTCAGGATCACTTCTTGATCACTTCTAGCTTCTCGACCATTGCGTTGCATCTCTTCTCACTCTTATTTGCACATGTTAGCCACCATATTTGCTTATCGCTTACTGCAGATCCACCTCACTACCTCATCATACCCATAAGCTTAAATAGTCTTGATCTCGCGGGTGTGAGATTGATGAGTCCTCGTGACTCACAGATACTTCCCAACAGTTGCAGGTGCCGATGATACCAGTGCAGGTGACGCAACCGAGCCCAAGTGGGAGCTCGATGAAGATCTTGATTGTTGTTTTTGTGTCTTTTCCGGTTGATCAGTAGTGGTGCCCAGGTGGGACGATCGGGGATCTAGCATTTGGGGTCGTCTTCTTTTATTTTGGTTCCGTAGTCGGACCTTTGAGTGTACCCTGGATGATGTATGTTTACTTGTTATTTGTGTGAAGTGGCGATTGTAAGCCAACTCTTTATCCCTTTCTTATTTAGTACATAGGATTGTGTGAAGATTACCCCACTTGCGACTAAACCACCATGCGGTTATGCCTCTAAGTCATGCCTCGACACGTGGGAGATATAGCCGCATCGTGGGTGTTACAGCGCCCCCCTTTCCTTCTCTTCTCTCCCTCTCCTTCCTTCCCCCTTCCTCCTCCTAGTAGGACTAGGAAAGGGGAGTCCTGCTCCTACTAGGAGGAGGACTCCTCCTCTCCTGCCGCGCCCCAAGGGCCGGCCAGCCTCCCCCTTGCTCCTTTATATACGGGGGCAGGGGGCACCCTAGGGCACACAAGTTGATCATTGCTCCCTTAGCCATGTGCGGTGCCCACCTCCACCATAATCAACCTCGATCATATCGTCGTAGTGCTTAGGCGAAGCCCTGCGCCGGTAGCTTCATCATCACCGTCATCACGCCATCATGCTGACGAAGCTCTCCCTCGACACTCAGCTGGATCAAGAGTTCGTGGGACGTCACCAAGCCGAACGTGTGCAGATCGCGGAGGTGCCGTACTTTCGGTACTAGGATCTGTCGGATCGTGAAGTCGTACGACTACATCAACCGCGTTTTCATAACACTTCCACTTACGGTCTACGAGGGTACATGGACAACACTCTTTCCCTCTTGTTGGTATGTATCACCATGATAGATCTTGTGTGTGCGTAGGAACTTTTTGAAATTACTACGTTCCCCAACAGTGGTATCAGAGCCAGGTCTATGCGTAGATGTTATATGGATGAGTAGAACACAAAGGAGTTGTGGGCGTGGATATATACATATTGCTTGCCGTCACTAGTTGATTCTCGATTCGACGGTATTGTTGGATGAAGTGGCCCAGACCGACATTACGCGTACACTTACGCGAGACTGGTTCTACCGACGTGCTTCGCACACAGGTGGCTGGTGGGTGTCAGTTTCTCCAACTTTAGTTGAATCGAATTCAATGAACATGGTTCTTTCTAAAGATTAAAAAGCAATCACTATACCGCGCTGTGGTTTTTGATGCGTAGATAAGAACGGTTCTTGCTCAGCCCATAGCAGCCACGTAAAACTTGCAACAACAAAGTAGAGGACGCCTAACTTGTATTTGCAGGGTATGTTGTGATGTGATATGGTCAAGAAATGATGCTAAATTTTATTGTATGAGATGATCATGTTTTGTAACACAGTTATCGGCAACTGGCAGGAGCCATATGGTTGTCGCTTTATTGTATGAAATGCAATCGCCATGTAATTGCTTCACTTTATCACTAAGCGGTAGTGATAGTCGTAGTAGCAATAGTTGGCGAGACGACAACGATGCTTCGATGGAGATCAAGGTTTCAAGTCGGTGACGATGGTGATCATGATGGTGCTTTGGAGATGGAGATCAAAGGCACAAGATGATGATGGCCATATCATATCACTTATATTGATTGCATGTGATATTTATCCTTTATGCATCTTATTTTGCTTAGTTCGGCGGTAGCATTATAAGATGATCTCTCACTAAATTTCAAGGTATAAGTGTTCTCCCTGAGTATGCACCATTACTACAGTTTGTCATGCCGAGACACCACGTGATGATCGGGTGTGATAAGCTCTACGTTCACATACAACGGGTGCAAGCCAGTTTTGCACACGTAGAATACTCGGGTTAAACTTGACGAGCCTAGCATATGCAGATATGGCCTCGGAACACTGAGACTGAAAGGTCGAGCGTGAATCATATAGTAGATATGATCAACATAGTGATGTTCACCATTGAAAACTACTCCATCTCACGTGATGATCGGACATGGTTTAGTTGATATGGATCATGTGATCACTTAGATGATTAGAGAGATGTCTATCTAAGCGGGAGTTCTTGAGTAATTTGATTAATTGAACTTTAATTTATCATGAACTTAGTACCTGATAGTATTTTTCATGTCTATGTTGTTGTAGATAGATGGCCTGTGCTGTTGTTCTGTTGAATTTTAATGCGTTCCTAGAGAAAGCTAAGTTGAAAGATGATGGTAGCAACTACACGGACTAGGTCCGTAACTTGAGGATTATCCTCATTGCTGCACAGAAGAATTACATCCTGGAAGCACCGCTAGGTGACATACCCGCTGCAGGAGCAACGCCAGATGTTGTGAACACCTAGCAGAGCAAAGCTGATGGCTACTCGATAGTTCAGTGTGCCATGCTTTACGGCTTAGAACCGAGACTTCAACGACATTTTGAACATCATGGAGCATATGAGATGTTCCAGGAGTTGAAGTTAATATTTCAAGAAAATGCCCGTATTGAGAGATATGAAGTCTCCAATAAGTTCTATAGCTGCAAAATGGAGGAGAATAGTTGTGTCGGTGAACATATACTCAGAATGTCTGGGTACCACAACCACTTGACTCAGCTGGGAGTTAATCTTCCTGATGATAGTGTCATTGACAGAGTTCTTCAATCACTGCCACCAAGCTACAAGAGCTTTGTGATGAACTATAATATGCAAGGGATGGATAAGACGATTCATGAGCTCTTCGCAATGCTAAAAGCTGCAGAGGTAGAAATCAAGAAGGAGCATCAAGTGTTGATGGTCAACAAGACCACCAGTTTTAAGAAAAAGGGTAAAGGGAAGAAAGAGAACTTTAATAAGAACAACAAGCTAGTTGCTGCTCAAGTTAAGAAACCCAAGTCTAGACCTAAGCCTGAGACTGAGTGCTTCTACTACAAAGGTACTGGTCACTGGAAGCGGAACTACCCCAAGTATGTGGCGAAGAAGAAGGATGGCAAAGTGAAAGGTATATTTGATATACATGTTGTTGATTTGTACCTTACTAATGCTCGCAGTAGTGCCTGGGTATTTGATACTGGTTCAGTTGCTAACATTTGCAACTCGAAACAGGGGCTACGGATTAAGCGAAGATTGGCTAAGGACGAGGTGACGATGCGTGTGGGAAATGGTTCCAAAGTCGATGTGATCGCCGTCGGCACGCTACCTCTACATCTACCTTCGGGATTAGTTCTAGACCTAAATAATTATTATTTGGTAACAACGTTGAGCATGAACATTATATCTGGACCTTGTTTGATGCGAGATGGTTATTCACTTAAATAAGAGAATAATGGTTGTTCTATTTATATGAGTAATATCTTCTATGGTCATGCACCCTTGATGAGTAGTCTATTTTTACTAAATCTTGATAGTAGTGATACACATGTTCATAGTATTGAAGCCAAACGATGCAGAGTTGATAATGATAGTGCAACTTATTTGTGGCACTGCCGTTTGGGTCATATTGGTGTAAAGCACATGAAGAAACTCCATTCTGATGGACTTCTGGAATCACTTGATTATGAATCACTTGGTATTTGCGAACCATGCCTCATGGGCAATGATACGTCTCCAATGTATCTATAGTGTTTGATTGTTCCATGCTATTATATTATCTGTTTTGGATGTTTAATGGGCTTTAATATACCTTTTTATATTATTTTTGGGACTAACCTATTAACCAAAAGCCCAGTGCAAATTGTTTTTTTTGCCTATTTCAGTGTTTCACAGAAAAGGAATATCAAACGGAATGAAACCTTCGCGAGGATCATTTTTGGAACAAATGTGATCCAGGAGACTTGGGGTGGACATCAAGGAAGCAGCGAGGGAGCCACTAGGCAGGAGGGCGCGCCCCAGGGGGGTGGGAGCCCCCCCACCCTCATGGGCCCCTCGCAGCTCCATCAACCTATTTCTTTCACCTGTATATACTCTTATACCCTAAAAGCTTCGGAGAGAGCAATGAAACACCTTTTCCACCGCCGCGACCTTCTATACTCGTGAGATCCCATCTTGGGGCCTTTTTCGGCGTTTCACCGGAGGGGGATTCGATCAAGGAGGGCTTCTACATCAACACCATAGCCTCTCCGATGATGTGTGAGTAGTTTACCGCAGACCTTCGGGTCCATAGTTATTAGCTAGATGGCTTCTTCTCTCTCTTTGGATCTCAATACAAAGTTCTCCTCGATCTTCTTGGAGACCTATTCGATGTAACTCTTTTTGCGGTGTGTTTGCCGAGATCTGACGAATTGTGAGTTTATGACTTGATTATCTATGAATATTATTTGATTCTTCTCTGAATTCTTATATGCATGATTTGATATCTTTGCAAGTCTCTTCGAATTATCGGTTTAGTTTGGCCTACTAGATTGATCTTTCTTGCAATGGGAGAAGTGCTTAGCTTTGGGATCAATCTTGTGGTGTCCTTTTCCAGTGACAACAGGGGCAGCAAGGAACGTATTGTATTGTTGCCATCAAGGATAAAAAGATGGTGTTTATATCATATTGCTTGAGTTTATCCCTCTACATCATGTCATCTTGCCTAAAGCGTTGCTCCGTTCTTATGAACTTAATACTCTAGATGCATGCTGGATAGCGGTCGATGTGTGGAGTAATAGTAGTAGATGCAGAATCGTTTCGGTCTACTTGTCACAGACATGATGCCTATATTCATGATCATTGCCTTAGATATCATCATAACTATGCGCTTTTCTATCAATTGCTCGGCAGTAATTTGTTCACCCACCGTAATACATGCTATCTTGAGAGAAGCCACTAGTGAAACCTATGGCCCCCGGGTCTACTTTATATCATATAAGTTTCCAATCTACAATTCTACTTTACTATTTATTTTGCAATCTTTATTTTCCAATCTATACAAAAAAAATACCAAAATTATTTATCTTATTATCTTTATCAGATCTCACTTTCGTAAGTGACCATGAAGGATTGACAACCCCTTTATCGCGTTGGTTGGGAGGTTCTTGTTTGTTTGTGCAGGTACTAGGCGACTTGCATGCAGTCTCCTACTGGATTGATACCTTGGTTCTCAAAAACTGAGGGAAATACGTATGCTACTTTGCTACATCACCCTTTCCTCTTCAAGGGAAAACCAACACATGCTCAAGAGGTAGCAGGCAAGATGACTAAAACTCCGTTCTCCGGAACAATGGAGCGAGCAACAGAGTTATTGGAAATCATACATACTGATGTATGTAGTCCAATGAACATTGAGGCTCGCGGCGGATATCATTATTTTCTCACCTTCATAGATGATTTGAGCAGATATGGGTATGTCTACTTGATGAAACATAAGTCTGAAACATTTGAAAAGTTCAAAGAATTTCAGAGTGAAGTGGAAAATCATCATAACAAGAAAATAAAGTTTCTATGATCTGATCGTGGAGGAGAATATTTGAGTTACGAGTTTGGTCTTCATTTGAAACAATTGGGAATAGTTTCGCAACTCACGCCACCCGGAACACCACAACGTAATGGTGTGTCCGAACGTTGTAATTGTACTTTACTAGATATGGTGCGATCTATGATGTCTCTTACTGATTTACCGCTATTGTTTTGGGGTTATGCTTTAGAGACAGCTGCATTCATGTTAAATAGGGCACCATCTAAATCCGTTGAGACAACACCTTATGAATTGTGGTTTGGCAAAAAAACCCAAGTTGTTGTTTCTTAAAGTTTGGGGCTGCGATGCTTATGTGAAAAAGCTTCAACCTGATAAGCTCGAACCCAAATCAGAGAAATGTGTCTCCATAGGATACCCAAAGGAGACCATTGGGTACACCTTCTATCACAGATCAGAAGGCAAGATATTCGTTGCTAAGAATGGATCCTTTCTAGAGAAGGAGTTTCTCTCGAAAGAAGTGAGTGGGAGGAAAGTAGAACTTGATGAGGTAATTGTACCTGCTCCCTTATTGGAAAGTAGTTCATCACTGAAATCAGTTCAAGTGATTCCTACACCAGTAAGTGAGGAAGCTAATGATGATGATCTTGAAACTTTTGATCAAGTTACTACCGAACCTCGTAGGTCAAGCAGAGTAAGATCCACACCAGAGTGGTACGGTAATCCTGTTCTGGAGGTCATGTTACTTGACCATGACGAGCCTACGAACTATGAGGAAGCGATGATGAGCCCAGATTCCGCAAAATGGCTTGAGGCCATGAAATCTGAGATGGGATCCATGTATGAGAACAAAGTGTGGACTTTGGTTGACTTGCCCGATGATCGGCAGACCATAGAGAATAAATGGATCTTCAAGAAGAAGACTGACTCTGACGGTAATGTTACTGTCTACAAAGCTCGACTTGTTGCAAAAGGTTTTCGACAAGTTCAAGGAGTTGACTATGATGATACCTTCTCACCCGTAGTGATGTTTAAGTTCGTCCGAATCATGTTAGCAATTACCGCTTTTTATGATTATGAAATTTGGCAAATGGATGTCACATTCCTTAATGGATATCTTAAAGAAGACTTGTATATGATGCAACCAGAAGGTTTTGTCGATCCAAAAGGTGCTAACAAAGTGTGCAAGCTCCAGCGATCCATTTATGGACTGGTGCAAGCCTCTCGGAGTTGGAATATACACTTTGATAGTGTTATCAAAGCATATGGTTTTATACAGACTTTTGGAGAAGCCTGTATTTACAAGAAAGTGAGTGGGAGCTCTGTAGCATTTTTGATATTATATGTAGATGACATATTGTTGATCGGAAATGATACTGAATTTCTGAATAGCATAAAAGGATACCTGAATAAGAATTTTTCAATGAAAGACCTCGGTGAAGCTGCTTATATATTGGGCATCAAGATCTATAGAGATAGATCAAGACACTTAACTGGATTTTCACAAAGCACATACCTTGATAGAGTTTTGAAGAAGTTCAAAATGGATCAGGCAAATAAAGGGTTCTTGCCTATGTTACAAGGTGTGAAGTTGAGTCAGACTCAATGCACGACCACTACAGAAGATAGAGAAAAAATGAAAGTCATTCCCTATGCTTCAGCCATAGGTTCTATCATGTATGCAATGCTGTGTACCAGAACTGATGTGTGCCTTTCTATTAGTTTAGCAGGGAGGTACCAAAGTAATCTAGGAGTGGATCACTGGACAGCGGTCAAGAACATCCTGAAATACCTGAAAAGGACTAAGGATATGTTTCTCGTATATGGAGGTGACAAAGAGCTCGTCGTAAACAGTTACGTCGATGCAAGCTTTGACACTGATCCGAATGACTCTAAGTCACAAACCGGATACGTGTTTTTATTAAATGGTGGAGCTGTCAGTTGGTGCAGTTCCAAGCGAAGCGTAGTGGCGGGATCTATGTGTGAAGTGGAGGACATAGCTGCTTCGGAAGCAGCAAATGAAGGAGTCTAGATGAAGGAGTTCATATCTGATCTAGGTGTCATACCTAGTGCATCGGGTCCAATGAAAATCTTTTGTGACAACACTGGTGCAATTGCCTTGGCAAAGGAATCCAGATTTCACAAAAGAACCAAGCACATCAAGAGACGCTTCAATTCCATTCGCGATCAAGTCAAGGAGGGAGACATAGAGATTTGCAAGATACATACGGATCTAAATGTTGCAGACCCGTTGACTAAGCCTCTCTCACGAGAAAAACATGATCAGCACCAAGACTCCATGGGTGTTAGAATCATCACAATGTAATCTAGATTATTGACTCTAGTGCAAGTGGGAGACTGAAGGAAATATGTCCTAGAGGCAATAATAAAGTTGTTATTTATATTTCCTTATATCATGATAAATGTTTATTATTCATGCTAGAATTGTATTAACCGAAAACTTAGTACATGTGTGAATACATAGACAAACAGAGTGTCACTAGTATGCCTCTACTTGACTATATTCGGGCACTGGATGAGTTCTAGGGGTCATCAGATAATTATCAGGGTGCCGGGGGGTTATCGAAACCCCCAGGGGGACTAATGGGCCAACATGCAGGGTCGCGCGCCCCTCCCCCTCTAGTCCGAATTGGACTAGGGAAGGGGGGCCCCTTTCCTTCTCTTCTCTCCCTCTCCTTCCTTCCCCCTTCCTCCTCCTAGTAGGACTAGGAAAGGGGAGTCCTACTCCTACTAGGAGGAGAACTCCTCCTCTCCTGGCGCGCCCCCAAGGGCCGGCCGGCCTCCCCCTTGCTCCTTTATATATGGGGGCAGGGGGCATCCTAGGACACACAAGTTGATCATTGATCCCTTAGCCGTGTGCGGTGCCCCCCCTCTACCATAATCCACCTCGGTCATATCATCGTAGTGCTTAGGCTAAGCCCTGCGCCGGTAGCTTCATCATCACCGTCATCACGCCGTCGTGCTGAAGAAGCTCTCCCTTGACACTCATATGGATCAAGAGTTCGTGGGACGTCACCGAGCCGAACGTGTGCAGATCGCGGAGGTGTCTTACTTTCGGTACTAGGATCGGTCGGATCGTGAAGACATACGACTACATCAACCGCATTGTCATAATGCTTCCGCTTACGGTCTACGAGGGTACGTGGACAACACTCTTCCCCTCTCGTTGCTATGCATCACCATGACAGATCTTGCATGTGCGTAGGAAAATTTTGAAATTATTGCGTTCCCCAACACCAGAGGGGTGCCCTGAGGGGGGCACAACCCACCTGGGCACGCCTGGGGGCCCAGGCACGCCCTGGTGGGTTGTGCCCACGTCGGTGGCCTCCTGCACCGCCTCTTTGCCCTATAAATTCCTAAATATTCCAAAACCCATGGGGGTAACCCTAGATCAGAAGTTCCACCGCCGCAAGCCTCTGTTGCCACGAAAAACCAATCTAGACCCTGTTCCGGCACCCTGCCGGAGGGGGAAATCATCACCAGTGGCCATCTTCATCATCCCGGCGGCCACCATGATGAGGAGAGAGTAGTCCACCCTCTGGGCTGACGGTTTGTACCCATAGCTATGTGTTTAATCTCTCTCTCTCTCTCTCTCCCTCTCTCGTGTTCTTGAGATGTCACGATCTTGATGTATCGTGTGTTTTGTTAATATAGTCGGATCATATGGTGTTTTCCCCTCTCTACTTTGTGGTGATGAATTTATTTTTCCTTTGAGATTTCATTTTATCGGATTGAATACTTTTATGGATTTAAGAGCACTTGATATATGTCTTGCATATGAATACCCGTGGTGAAAATGGGGTATTATTTTGATTCACTTGATATATGTTTTGGCACTCAACTCGCAGATTTCTGAGGTGACATTGGGGTAATCTATGCATAGGGGTTGATGCACGTTCTCGTCTTTGTTTCTCCGGTATAAATCTTGGGGCACTCTTTCAGATTCTTTGTGTTGGATTGAGTTTTATGAATCTGAATTTGCTTTGGTGTTATTTTAGTACGAACTCTTGATAGATCGATCGGGAAGAATAACTTCATGTTATTTTAGTACGAACTCTTGATAGATCGATCAGAAAGAATAACTTGGTGTTATTTTAGTACGAACTCTTGGATAGATCGACCGGAAAGAATAGCTACAAACAATTTCTTCTTATGTTCTCCACTAGATAAGAACTTTGGAGTGATTCTTCGTTGCACATTGAGGGATGGTTATATAATCCAATTAGATTAGCATTTGTTGAGAGAATGCACTAGCGAAAGTACGGACCCTAGGCCTCATTTTCAAGCATTGCAATACCGTTTGTGCTCCATTTTATCAATTGTTACCTTGCTGTTTTTTATTGTTCCTATTACAAAAATCAATATCTACTATCCATATTACACTTGTATCACCATCTCTTCGCCGAACTAGTGCACCTATACAAATTACCATTGTATTTGGTGTGTTGGGGACACAAGAGACTCTTTGTTATTTGGTTGCAGGGTTGTTTGAGAGAGACCATCTTAATCCTACACCTCCCACGGATTGATAAACCTTAGGTTATCCACTTGAGGGAAAATTGCTACTGTCCTACAGAACTCTGCGCTTGGAGGCCCAACACGAGTCTACAAGAATAAAGTTGCGTAGTACACATCAAGCTCTTTTTTGGCGCCGTTTGCCGGGGATGTGAGTGATTGAAGGTATATATTTAGATCTTGCAACTGAATCTTTTAGTTTCTTGTTTTATCTCTAGTTTGGTTTATAAAAAGAAAACTACAAAAAATGGAGCTGAGGTTGCATCATATTATTCATCTTTATAATGTCTTTCGTGAAAATGATGGAAATGAAAATTGTGCTCAATTGATAGAAGAAGAATTCTATAAAATGTTTGACAAAAAATCTTTGAATACTGAGCATGATTGCAATGTTGTTGGTATGAAATCTTTTAATATCCATGATGCTAACGATATGCAAACCCATAAGCTTGGGGATGCTATGTTTGATGAAGATGATATTTTTAGTCCCCCAAATTTTGATGAAATTTTTTATTATGATGAAAGCATGCCTCCTATCTATGATGATTATGGTGATGACATGTATGCTATAAAGAATAATGATAACCATGAAACTTGTCATCATGATTTTAATTTTCAATCACATGATAGTTATTTTGTTGAGTTTGCTCCAACTACTATTCATGAGAATAAATTTGCTTATGTGGAGAGTAATAAAATTTCTATGCTTGTGGATCATGAAAATAATGCTTTATGTGATGGTCATATTGTTGAATTCATTCATGGTGCTACTGAAAATTATTATGAGAGAGGAATATATGCTTTTACATATTTCAATAATATCAAGTTTCCTCTCTATGTGTTGAAAATCTTGAAGTTATGCTTGGTTTTCCTTCCTATGCTAGTTGATTCTTGTTCCCATAAGTTGTTTCCTCACAAAATCCCTATTCATAGGTAGTGGGTTAGGCTTAAATGTTCTAGTCATATGCTTCATGATGCTCCTGTTATGTTCCAATTATTATCTTTCGTATGAGCATCATTGAAATCATCATGTCTAGCTAAAAGGGCATTAAAGAGAAGCGCTCGTTGGGAGACAACCCAACATTTACCCCTACTGTTTTTGTGTGTTCACATGATTAGGCTACTATAGTAATCATGTTTAAAGCTTTTATTTCAAAGTGCCAAGTAAGACCTTTGGGATGGTCTATGGTTATAGTTGATTTGTTCCTGCTGAAAACAGAAAGTTTTGCACCCAGTAAAATAATTTTGATATTTTACAGAAGCGTGATAGAATCCTGATTCTTTTTGAATAAGATTGGTATATAGATTTCGCAGGTTTTACTAATTTTTCAGAATTTTTGGAGTAGCATAAGTATGGCTTTTGTTCAGATCATTACAGACTGTTCTGTTTTTGACAGATTCTGTTTTCAATGCATAGTTTGTTTGTTTTCTAGTTTCTATGGATTATATTACTCAATATAAATTGTAGAATGATAGGGTACAGTAGGCAGTGTGTGGAAACAATTATGAATCTTGTATTTTACAGAACCAAAGTGAAATGGTTTGCTCTTTATCGTACTAACCTATCTCACGAAGTTTCGATAAGTTTTGTGTGATTAATTTTTCAAGTTTTGGGTGAGATGTCGATTTGAGGAGAATAAGGAGAGATAGGACCCTAATATTGGGGATTCCCAAGGCACCCCATGGTAATATTCAAGGAATATCCAAGCAACTAAGCTTGGGGATGCCCCGGAAGGCATCTCCTCTTTCGTCTCCAACATTATCGGTAATCTTACTTGGGGCTATATTTTCATTCATCACATGATATGAGTTTTGGTTGGAGTGTCATTTTATTTTGTTAGTATTTGCTTGCTATTATTTATAATACGTTTTTCATCTTTCTTTTCAATAAAAATGTCAATGATAGCTGTTACCATGCTTATTTTGCAAGTCTACATGTTGCTGTTTCAAAACAGAAAGTTTATCGCTGTTGCAAAAATTCCCGAGAAAAGTCAGAATGTGATAAATTTTTTAATTTTTTGAAAAATAAGCTATGATAAATTTTCTATAGTATGGTAAATTTATAGAATTTTTGGAGTTAAATAACTATTGATATTCATGCATTCTTTACAGACTGTACTTTTTGACAGATTGCTGTTATGGTTGCATTGTTTGCATATGTTTGCTTGTTTAATGATTCTATTTAAGGATATGGCTATTAAATATGCAGAGGCATTTAGTATGCGTTGAATAATAATTTTAGTGATTTGCTACAGTAGAGAATGATAAGGTGTTGCATTGATTTATACAAACGTATCATACGAGTTCTCGTTGAGTTTTGTGTGGATGGAGTTTTTAAGAATTAGGGAAACCGTGTTATGAGAAGAATGAAGAAGACACAAGATCTCAAGCTTGGGCATCCCAAGTTAATATTCCAAGAAGTCTCAAACATCTAACCTTGGGGATGCCCTGATAGGCATCCCACTTTTCTTCATCAACAACTATCGGTTAGCCTCGGTTGAGCCTAAGTTTTTGCTTCTTCACATGATGTGTGCCATTCTTAGAATTGCACTTTATTTTGTTTTGCTTGCTGTTTTAATAAAATACTTAGACCTAAATTTTTTAAATAATAGAGAGACCTCAATTAGCTACCCATTTACCTAACTACTCGCTTGATCTTCACTTATATCTTTTTGGAGTAGTTTGTCATTTACTCTCGTGCTTCACTTATATCTTATGAGTAAATTGTTGAATAAATTGAATGTAATGAAGTTGAAATTATATGTCCATATCATGCCTAGTGGTAGCTTCACATTGGGTTTGGAAAGTGAAATCCTTTGTATCTTGACAATCACAATATTGGTCATACAAGTAATTCATGAATGATTACTATAAGGAAGAGAACTTTCACATGCAAACATATTATCTTGCACATCTTCTATGATTGTGAATACCCATTAATTATTTTCAAACTTGAGCAAAATTAGTTGAAGTTGGACAAGGAAGACAACGTAATGAGTTATGGTTGTGTATATTTGCATAGAAGTTATATTGCCATGGATCCTCCAACATGTGGTGTTTGCCTAGGATATTTTGCTAGCCAAAAATTTGTACTAAGTAGAGATACTACTTGTGCATCCAAAAACCGTTAAACCCAATTTCTTGCCATGAGTGTCCACCATACCTACCTATGGATTGAATAAAATCCTTCAAGTAAGTTGTCTTTGGTGCATAAAGCAATAAAAATTGCTCCTAAATATGTTTGATCTTTTATTGTAAGGGAAAATTGAGCGTTGTACGAACTTGTGATGGCAAAGTAATAAAAGCGATAGACTCCATAATAAAGGTTGCTATCATAAGGGGCAATATAACATCATGTTCCTTTGAATTAAGAGCTTGGGCATCCAAATAAAAAGCGCATGGCAACCTCTACTTCCCTCTGCGAAGGGCCTATCTTTTAATTTTCAGTATTTACTTTTATGCAAAGATTCAATAGTATAAATTCTCATTTCAACCTCAATTATTCTCTAGTTGGCAAGCATCATGTGTCGGGGAAAGAGCTAGGCACATATTACCAATCAAATATATTTGATCATGAATTATTATTGTTGACAATTATCTCTATGATAAATGAGTTGGGAGGCAAAACATTAAGCCCCTATCTTTCTTTCTGTTCGATGGATGCCATTTGTTCTAAGAATATGCTTTGAGTAGTAGTAATCATGGAAGACTATATGATGATTGAGTATGTGGAGCTCTTACTTAGAATTGTTGAATAAGTTGAATTGCAATTGTTTGGTGACTAAGAATATAGGTTGTTGAGTTTCAAGAGAATTCACTGTTTGAACCTTAACATGTGAATTGGTTGCTACTTTAACATGAGATGTTTTATAAGAAAGAGTTGCTGTTATGATGCTAGGAAAAGTGATTGAAATTATCATTGATCAAATTTATACACTTTTCTAGCATTCACACTTCATAAATTATTTCTTTTATCATTTACCTACTCGAGGACGAGTAGGAATTAAGCTGGGAATGCTGATACGTCTCCAACGTATCTATAATCTATGAAGTATTCATGCTGTTATATTATCATTCTTAGATGTTTTACAATCATTTTATAGCAACTTTATATCATTTTTTGGGACTAACCTATTGACATAGTGCCCAACGCCAGTTGCTGTTTTTTGCTTGATTTTTACACCGTAGAAAATCAATACCAAACAGAGTCCAAATGCAGCGAAACTTTTTGGACATTTTTTTGGACCAGAAGACCACCAATGGGCCAAATAAGTACCAGAGGGGTGCCCCGAGGGGGGCACAACCTACCTGGGCGCGCCTGGGAGTCCAGGTGTGCCATGGTGGGTTGTGCCCACCTCGATGGCCTCCCGCACCGCCTCTTCGCCCTATAAATTCCCAAATATTCCAAAACCCCTGGGGGTAACCCTAGATCAGAAGTTCTGCCGCTGCAAGCCTTTGTAGCCACGAGAAACCAATCTAGACCCCGTTTTGGTACCCTGTCGGAGGGGGAAATCATCACCGGTGGCCATCTTCATCATCCCGACTGCCACCATGATGAGGAGGGAGTAGTCCACCCTCGGGGCTGGGGGTTTGTACCAGTAGCTATGTGTTTAATCTCTCTCTCTCTCTCTCATGTTCTTGAGATGTCATGATCTTGATGTATCGGGGGCTTTGTTAATATAGTCGGATCATATGGTGTTTTCCCCTCTCTATCTTGTTGTGATGAATTGAGTTTTCCCTTTGAGATTCGTTTTATCAGATTGAATACTTTTATGGATTTGAGAGCACTTGATGTATGTCTTGCTATGAATACCCATGGTGACAATGGGGTATCATATTGATTCCCTTGATATGTGTTTTGGCACTCAACTCACGGATTCCCGAGGTGACATTGGGGTAATCTATGTATAGGGGTTGATCCACGTTCTCGTCTTTTGTTTCTCCGGTAGAAATCTTGGGGCACTCTTTGAGGTTCTTTGTGTTGGATTGAGTATTATGAATCTGAATATTCTTTGGTGTTATTTTAGTAAGAACTCTTGATAGATCGATCAGAAAGAATAACTTAGTATTATTTTAGTATGAACTCTTGATAGATCAATCAGAAAGAATAACTTGGTGTTATTTTAGTATGAACTCTTGGATAGATCAATCGGAAAGAATAGCTACAAACAATTTCTTCTTATGTTCTCCGCTAGATAGGAACTTTGGAGTGATTCTTCATTGCACGTTGAGGGACGACTATATGATCCAATTATATTAGCATTGTTGAGAGATTGCACTAGCAAAAGTACGGACCCTAGGCCTCATTTTCAAGCATTGCAATACCGTTTGTGCTCCATTTTATCAATTGCTACCTTGCTGTTTTTATTGTTCTTATTACAAAAATCAATATCTACTATCCATATTACACTTGTATCACCATCTCTTGACCGAACTAGTGCACCTATACAAATTACCATTGTATTTGGTGTGTTGGGGACACAAGAGACTTTTTATTATTTGGTTGCAGGATTGTTTGAGAGAGACTATCTTCATCCTACACCTCCCACGGATTGATAAACCTTAGGTTATCCACTTGAGGGAAAATTGCTACTGTCCTACAAAACTCTACGCTTGGAGACCCAACACGTGTCTACAAGAATTAAGTTGCGTAGTAGACATCAAGGCCTACATTGCTACAGAAGCGTTGATATTCTGCTCAAAATACATTGAAAATAGCTGATCAGCTTAGCAAAAAGGTGGGTGAAGACAATCCCGACCTCAATGTTTTTGATTGTTCTGTTCGATTTACAGGGAAAAGTCGACAAGATGACAAACCTAAAGATTTGGACAAAATGGTTTGGTATGTGTTGAATAATTGTCCTGAGATTCTAACTTATACTCCCTCCGTTCCTTGATATAAGGTGTATAGATTTTTTAGAAAAAGTTCGAAATATAAGGTGTCTTGCGTTGCACCACTCGTTTGAATATTTTTTTAGGGATTTGATTACATTTACTTATATTAGGCAAACTCCTCTATTTTCTCATGTCAATTAGTCAGGTGTAATCTCGCCCAAAACTTGTGAAATTTTCACTCCACGTGCGTTCTTTAATTTTCGTGCCAAAAACTATACACCCTATATTTAGGAACGGAGGGAGTATTGAGTAAGTGCTAAGTACTGCAGCTTATACATGGTAATCTACTAAACTTGCAGCACATTCTTAAATATTTAGATGTTTGACGTGATCACTATGTTGTGCAGCATCTACAAAAATGAGTTAATGACGCAAAAGCCAAGAAACATTGACAAACTGGTTATGGCAGGATTTGCGAAATGGTTCAAGGGCCGCGTAAGCTTTTGAATATCACTATCAGTTTTTTTAATATATTGAGTACATAAGATGATCACCTTGTCTATTTTCTAACCATAGTTTAAGAAGATGCGGGAGGATGGGCAGGCAGTTAATGATGCCCTTTACACACTAGTAATGGGTCTTGATACTCGGGTAAGACATTATGAATCTTGCGTTGTTGAAGATGTGCGCTACAACACCCTTGCACGCAACGAAGGCAGGAAGACACAAAACAGTGCCGTCATGAGCATGGATACGTACGACAAAGAGAGAACTGAAATGTATGCTAACATAACAGACATTTTTCAATTGCAGTATATCTCCAGTTTCGAGGTTCATTGGTGTGTGGTTCTATTGTGTTGTTGTTGGTATAACTTGTTTTCCAGGTGATGATTATTTCAAATCCATCGATGTCAAGGAGGCGTACCACACCGACGAGCCTTTTATTTTGGCAAATCAAGCAACACAGATATTTTTCTTGGAAGACAAATATGCATGTAGCGATCACTGGAGAGTATTACAAAGGTTTGAGCAGAGAATTCGTTTAATTAAGTTGCACAACAATATGATGCTTACACTACTCCTGATGTAGAAGATTTTGTTTGTATCTTTGAGAACCATCACATCAATAACGCTGGCGAAAACATTCCCTGTTGGGATGTGGACGTACGAGAGTTCATCAATAAGAGGCTAACGTTCGAGGACATTGAGGATGAAGAAGAAGAAGACACTGAGGGGGGGGGGCATTACGTTTAATATTGACACACATGCCGAAATGTTGACGTTGCTGCTGCGGATGATGATTAGATTGCTTTTGTCGTATTTGCCTGTGAGAAGGCGACTTCTTATCTACTATGTGAAAGTGTGTTTGCTATGACAACTGAAACCTGATGAAGTGGTTGTTTAGTATTTTGTGTGAGAACATCACTTATTATGTATGTTGATTTGTGTTTGGTGATTGTATGATGACTAAAACATGATGACATTGTGGTTTAGTTGTACTCATATTTGGCTGTGAAACTTATATTTGATGACATAGTTTGCTGTTGGACTGCAATTTGCTCTACATCTTCCAATAGGAACAAAGCTGACCTGTCAGGGCCACTGCTAATTTATTTATTTATTAGCAAAAGGGCCTCTGCTAATTTATTTATTTATTAGCAAAAGGGCCTCTGCTATTTATTTATTTATGAGCAAAAGAGGATACCCCCCAATTTTCTTTACTAGAAATAATTCCATGTTCACAACACTATACCCAGCCTGCTAAACAGGTTTCATTCATTACTAGTTTCAGCAAAGTGCTCATGTCATAGCCACTGAATACATCACAAGTGCTACATACACTACAAATAAAGACACGCTCATCCTACTGATACGTCTTCGTCGTATCTATAATATTTTGATTGTTTCATGCCAATATTATACAACTTTCACATACTTTTGGCAACTTTTTATATGATTTATTGGACTAACCTATTGATCGAGTGCCCAGTGTCAGTTCCTGTTTATTGCATGTTTTTTGTTTCGCAGAAAATCCATATCAAACGAAGTCCAAATGCGATAAAAATTTATAGAGAATTATTTTGGAATATATGTGATTTTTGGGAGGTGGAATCAACGCAAACGGAGGCCCACAATGACCACAAGATACTAGGGTGCGCCCCAGGCCCCTGGCACGTGGTGGTGGGTTGTGCCCTCCTCAAACGTCGGTTGGAGCTCTACTTCGGGCGCAAGGAATCTTATATTCGGAAAAAATCGTGTTAAAATCTCAGCACAATCTGAGTTACGGATCTTCCGGAATATAAGAAACTGTTTTCGGCCAGATCTGGGGAATGCGAAACAGAAGGGAACATAGAGATAGATCCAATATCAGAGGGGCTCCCGCCCTTCCGCCTCCATGGAGGCCATGGACCAGAGGGAGAACTATCCTCCCATCTAGGGGGAGGCCAAGGAAGAAGAAGAAGGAGGGGGGCTCTCTCCCCCTCTCTCCCGGTGGCGTCGGAGTACCGCCGGGGCAAGGATCGTGACGTCAATCTACATCAGCAATCTTGCTACCGTCAACACCAACTCTCTCCCCATCTATGCGGTGGTGTAACCTTCCTTCTCCCGCTGCAATCTCTACTTAAACATGGTGCTCAACTCCATATATTATTTCCCAATGATCTATGGTTATCCTATGATGTTTGAGTAGATCCATTTTGTCCTTTGGGTTAATCGCGATCTTGGTTGGTATGATTGTATATTTTATTTATGGTGATGTCCTACGGTGCCCTCCGTGTCACGCAAACAAAGGGTCCTCAGCTGTAGGGTGTTGCAATATGTTCATGGTTTGCTTATTGTCAGTGTTGCGGGGGTGGCAGCAGCCTAAACGCGGATAAGTGGGTTATGGCGTATGGGAGTAAAAAGGACTTGATACTTAATGCTATGGTTGGGTTTCACGACCTTAATGATATTTAGCAGTTGTGGATGCTTGCTAGGGGTCTAATCATAAGTGCATATGATCCAAGTATAGAAAGTATGTTAGCTCATGCCTCTCCCTCATGTAAAATTGCAAGAATCATTACCGGTACTTGTTATCGATTTCCTAGGGACAAATGACTTTCTTATTGACAAAAGCTATTGACTTTTATTACCTTGCAATTTATTCGTAGTTTTATTCTCGCAAAGTACTCATAGCTTTATTCTTGCAAAATAGTTTCATACTTGTTCTAGGTAAAGCGGACGTTAAGTGTGCGTAGAGTTGTATCGGTGGTTGATAGAACTTGAGGTTATATTTGTTCTGCCTTTAGCTCCTCGTTGGGTTCGACACTCTTATTTATCGAAGAAGGCTACAAACGATCCCCTATACTTGTGGGTTATCAAGACCTTTTTCTGGCGCCATTGCCGGGGAGCAATAGCATGGGGTGAATATTCTTGTGTGTGCTTGTTTGCTTTATCACTAAGTAGTTTTTATTTTCTTTTTAAGTTGTTCTCTATCTTTAGTTATGGACATGGAACATGAAACGCCAAAAAAGTTAGTGGTACTTGCTACTCATGGAGATGGGGAACCTCCTAAAACCCTCGATGCTCGTTATGTGAAAAATATTAATCACTACTTTGGTAATCCTGAGAAAACCCCATTCAATATGATAATGGGAGACATGTTGGATCAATGTGAATACTTTAGGGATTATTGCTTGACGCAAAAAGGGAAACTATTATGGGATCAAATTGATATGTTGCATTGGTATGCTTGGAATTTATGCCAAAGATATGATTATACTTGTTGCTCTAGGATGAACGCTCTACACCTTCCCTTTTCATGCAAATTTAATGATAATGAAACCTTGGCTTCTTATTCCAATGGTAGATATGATTATTATGATGTGGAATGAATAGAAGAATTTGTTGCTTTTAAGGGTGCTTATGAAAGAATCTTTGTTTTTAAAGTATGAAGATTTTGATGATGATGTTTATAGACCTAATTTTTTTTCATCCTTAAATATTGCTATGATAATTATAAATATAATTCTGATATTGATGAATTTATTGAGAAAATCTCCGCTGTCCGAGAAGAGACTAATATTTTGCAGGAGTCTATGGAAAAAGGAATTGATGAAACTGTGAGCTCATTGGATGAAAAAGATGATTAGAAGAGCGAAGAACAAAAGGATGAAGAGCGGATTAGCTACCCGTTCCCTCCTTCTAAGGAGAGTAACTCTTCAACTCATACATTGTTTAATTTCCCTTCATGCTTACGGAAGGATGAATGTTATGATAATTGCTATGATCCCGTTGATTCTTTTGAAATATCCCTTTTTGATGAACTTGATGCTTGCTATGCTTGTGGACAAGATGCCAATATGAATTATGCTTATGGAGATGAACTTGCTATAGTTCCTTATGTTAAGAAGGAAATTATTTCTATTGCACCCACACTTGATAATCCTATTATCTTTTTGAATTCTCCAAACTGCACTATATCAGAGAAGTTTGCACTTATTAAGGATTGCATTGATGGGTTGCCTTTTACCGTTTCACATGATGATTTTGATGAATATAATATGCATGTGCTTGATGCTCCTACTTGCAATTGTTATGACAGTGGAACTACATCTCCACCTCTTTATGTTTCCAACACGATAAAATTGCAAGAAACTGCTTATGCTATGTATTGGCCTTTACTTGATGTGCATGAATTGTTCTTGTATGACATGCCGATGCATATAAAGAGAGTTAGACTTCTTCATTGCATGATTTATATTGCTTGGTGCTCACTACTAAAGGCCAAATCATTGTTAATTAAAATTGGCTTTGATATACCTTGGGATCCGGGTGGATCCATTACTTCAGCACTTTATGCCTAGCTTAATGGCTTTAAAGTAAACGCTGCCAGGGAGACAACCCGAAAGTTTTAGAGATTCATTTATTTATGTTGAGTGCTTTTATAAAGTTTAAAAACAAAAAAATATAGAGGGGAACTTAAAACTTTTTGACAAAAGAGAAGCGATTGCAAGTTATGCATTGGAGAAGTGAGGGTCGACCTTGAACACTTGTGTTCTTGCTCATGGAAACAATGTAGAATTTTTCATGAAGTTTCTAACAAAAATAATTATACCCTTGTACAAATCCTTTGTATTGTAAAATTATTGTGTCAAGATTTGCCTTTAGGATGGGTAGATTGCTTGTTGGTATGTGCGGTGTAAAAACAGAAAATTTGGCTGTAGCGTGTGAATTTCATTTTTACTAGAACATCAAAGGTTTCTGAAACATTTTGCACACTATTGCTATAATTTTTTTTATTTCGTCCTAATTTTTCAGAATTTTTGGAGTTACATAAGTATGGTGAATGTTCAGATTACTATGGACTGTCCTGTTTAAGACAGATTCAAGCCATGGAAAAGTTACAATACAGTGATTACAATGCAAAAACAAAACATGAATTGGTTTGCAATAGTACTTAAGGTAGTGATTTGCTTTATTATATTAACAGACCTCATGAGGTTTCTGTTGAGTTTTGTGTGGATGAAGTGATCAAAGATTGAGGATGTATCGATATGTGGAGAAGGAGGAGAGGCAAGAGCTCAAGGTTCGGGATGCCCAAGGCACCCCAAGTAAATATCCAAGGATACTCAAGCTCTAAGCTTTGTGATGCCCCATAAGGCATCCCATATTTCTTGAACAAGTATTAGTATGTTTTCGTCTTCGTTTCATTCATGTGATATGTGTAAATCTTGGAGCGTATTTTGTGTTTATTTTTCACTTTTCTTTTATTAACCATGCTGGTATGAGATAGTCCATTGTTGATTTATAGAATGCTCATTGCACTTCACTTATATCTTTTGAGTATGGCTTTATAGAATGCTTCATGTGCTTCACTTATATCATTTGAAATTTGGATTGCCTGTTTCTCTTCACATAGAAAACCTTTATTTGTAGAATGCTCTTTTGCTTCACCTATACTTGTTAGAGCTTGATCTTTTGTAGAAAGAATTAAACTCATGCTTCACTGATATCTATTTAGAGAGTCAACAGGAATTGGTCATTTGCATGGTTAGTTATAAAATCCTACATAAAACTTATGGATCACTGAATATGATATGTTTGATTCCTTTGCAATAGTTTTGCGATATAGAGATGGAATATGTGGGAGGTACTAGTAAACGGTTGTGGTTAGTAAGAATATTGGTGTCACGGTTTGTGATTCCCGAAGAATGCATGTATAGTCTCTTGTTATGCTATGAGGAGCATGATTTATTATTGATTGTCTTCCTTATGAGTGGCGGTCGGGGACGAGAGATGATATTTTCCTACCAATCTATCCCCCTAGGGGCATGCGTAGCAGTACTTTGCTTCGAGGGCTAATAAAATTTTGTAATAAGTATACGAGTTCTTTAATGACTAATGTGAGTCCATGGATTATACGCACTCTTACCTTTTAGCAATTTGCTAGCCTCTACGGTACCGAGCATTGCCCTTTCTCACCTTGAGAGTCGGTGCAAACTTCGCTGGTGCATCCAAACCCCGTGATATGATACGCTCCATCACACATAAGCCTTATTATATCTTCCTCAAAACAGCCACCATACCTACCAATTATGGCCTTTCCATAGCCATTCTGAGATATATTGCCATGCAACTTCCACCGCTTCCGTTTTGATGACTTGAGCGTTCATTGTCATATTGCTTTGCATGATCATATAGCTGACATAGTATTTGTGGCTCAGCCACCGTTCATCATTTTTTATAGATGTTACTCTAGATCATTGCACATCCTGGTACACTGCCAGAGGCATTCATATAGAGACATACTTTGTTCTAGGTATCGAGTTGTAATTTTTATTTCTTTTGAGTTATAAGTAAATAGAAGTGTGATGATCATCATTATTCATTTTTAGAGCATTGCCCCAGTGAGGAAAGGATGATGGAGACTATGATTCCCCCATAAGTCGGGATGAGACTCCGGACAATGAGAGAAAAAAAAAGAGAGATGGGGCATGCTAGTTCCACACTTGTGCTTCAAAGTAGCACCATGGTTTTCATATAGAGAGTCTCATGTGTTGTCACTTTCATATACTACTGTGAATTTTTCATTATTGAACTTGGCTTGTATATTTTGATGATGGGATTCCTCAAATGCCCGAGGTCTTCATGAGCAAGCAAGTTGGATGCACACCCACTTAGTTTTCATATTGAGCTTTCATACACTTATAGCTCTTAGTGCATCCGTTGCATGGCAATCCCTACTCCTCACATTGATATCAATTGATGGGAATCTCCATAGCCCGTTGGTTAGCCGCATCGATGTGAGACTTTCTTACTTTTTTGTCTTCTCTATATTTACCCCTACCATTATACTCTATTCCATCTGTACTGCTATATCCATGGCTTGCGCTCATGTATTACGTGAGGGTTGAAAAGTTGAGGCGTGTTAAAAAGTATGAACCAATTGCTCGGCTTGTCATCGTGGTTGTGCATGATAAATACTTTGTGATAAGAAGATAGAGCATGGCAAGACTATATGATTTTGTAGGGATAACTTTCTTTAGTGTTGATATTTTGAAAGACATGATTGTTTGTTGGGATGCCTGAGTATTGATATCTTTATGTCAAATTATAGACTATTGCTTTGGATCACTTATGTCTTAATATTCATGCCATGATTAGATATATGATCAAGTTTATACTAGGTAGCATTCGACATAAAAAAATATCTTTTTTTATCATTTACCTACTCGAGGACGAGCGGGAATTAAGCTTGGGGATGCTGATACATCTCTGTTGTATCTATAATTTTTGATTGTTTCATGCCAATATTATACAACTTTCACATACTTTTTGCAACTTTTTATATGATTTATTGGACTAACCTATTGATCCAGTGCCTAGTGCCAGTTTCTGTCTGTTGCATGTTTTTTGTTTCACAGAAAATCCATATCAAACGAAGTCCAAATGCGATAAAAATTTACGGAGAATTATTTTGGAATATATGTGATTTTTGGGAGGTGGAATCAATGCAAATGGAGGCCCACAGTGACCACAAGACACCAGGGCGCGCCCCAGGCCCCTGGCGCGTGGTGGTGGGTTGTGCCCTCCTCGAACGTCGGTTGGAGCTCTAGTCGGGTGCAAGGAAGATTATGTCTAGAAAACATCGTGTTAAAATCTTAGCGCAATTGGAGTTACAGATCTCTCAGAATATAAGAAACGATTTTCAGCCTCATCCGAGGAACGCGAAATAGAAGGGAAGAGAGAGATAGATCCAATCTCGGAGGGGCTCCCGCCCGTCTGCCGCCATGGAGGCCATGGACTAGAGGGGAACTCTCCTACCATCTAGGGGGGAGGCCAAGGAAGAAGAAGAAGGAGGGGGGATCTCCCCCCTCTCTCCCGTTGTTGTCGGAGTGCCGCTGGGGCAAGGATCGTGACGGCGATCTACATCAACACTCTTGCTACCGTCAATACCAAATCACTCCCCCTCTATGCAGTGATGAAACCTCCCTTCTCCCCACTGTAATCCCTACTTAAACATGGTGCTCAACTCCATATATTATTTCCCAATGATCTATGGTTTTCCTATGATGTTTGAGTAGATCCGTTTTGTAATGTGTGTTAATCACGATCTTGGTTGGTATGATTGTATATTTTATTTATGGTGCTGTCGTATGGTGCCCTCCATGTCGTGCAAATGGAGGGAACTCCGCTGTAGGGTGTTGTAATATGTTCATGGTTTGCTTATTATCAGTGTTGCGGGGGTGACAGGAGCCTAAACGCGGATAAGTGGGTTATGGCGTATGGGAGTAAAAAGGACTTGATACTTAATGCTATGGTTGGGTTTCACGACCTTAATGATCTTTAGTAGTTGTGGACGCTAGCTATGGGTCCAATCATAATTGCATATGATCCAAGTAGAGAAAGTATGTTAGCTCATGCCTCTCCCTCATGTAAAATTGCAAGAATGATTACCGGTACTTCTTATCGATTGCCTAGGGACAAATGACTTTCTTATTGACAAAAGCTATCGACTTTTATTACCTTGCAATTTATTCATAGTTTTATTCTCACAAAGTACTCATAGTTTTATTCTTGCAAAATAGTTTCATACTTGTTCTAGGTAAAGCAGACGTTAAGTGTGCGTAGAGTTGTATCGGTGGTCGATAGAACTTGTGGGAATATTTGTTCTGCCTTTAGCTCCTCATTGGGTTTGACACTTATTTATCGAAGAAGGCTACAAATGATCCCCTATTCTTGTGGTTATCACCTACATAGCACAATGATATTGCCCATTAACTCCACAAGCTCTTTCATCTCCTCATTGCTGCCAAGGCAATTCAACAGCTGTTGCCTGGCCATGATCATATGAACTGCATCTTTAACCTTCTGCTCTACATCTTCCTCTTTTGTTGTTCCTTTAGTTACTTGTCCAACACCCCAACCCGCTGGTATTAGGATTCCTTGCCTAACCAAATAATCAGCGTAGTTCCATTCCCCCACATAAGAAACTTCCCAGAAATACATATTACACAAACCATCCCTTTTCTGCATGAATAAAATTGGAAGATCATCAACCAAACTATTAAAAAATCAGCAACTAAAAACAAGCAAACAACTTAAACATATTATTACCCCATGATTCGGGCATTTGTAGAAGACTTAGCCAGGGTTGAGGATTGTAGTTGATATGCGATGGATGACTCTACATGATTTGCAGCAGTGGCACCACACCAATGGCAGTGGGTTGCGATGAGCAACCGGCTGTAGTGAGTGTGCCGATAGTGGTGTGATGAGACCCATTGGCGATGGTATGGGTGGCGACTGGGCACATATCTGGTTGTTGCCTGCTGAAGAGCAGGTGGATGAGCCGCCAGCGAACATGGTTGCTTCAGCTGGAGCTTCTGATGCTAGGCAGAATAACTAGAGAAGAGGATAAGCAAATGTTGGATATGTCAGTTTCATTACTTGTAGAGTGGCATAGCACTATATGTAGTCATAGTCTAGGTTCTAGCTACAGGAGCATGTCTCTCTTTTTTCTAAAACTCAGCGACGTCTCTTTACTAGTACACTAGTTTGTTCTGTACGCCTTCTCAAGTCATTGATTTTCGAGAATGTTATGTGGCGAACGTTCCCTGGGAGGAGGATGGCAAACGAACGCATTTTCCTGGCAGTTTTAGTTGTGACGCAAAATCAAATGGTGGCACTTTCGGGAATGTTATATGGCGAATGAGCCTAGTTTTTCTTCTCTTCCTATAAAAAAGTATGCTACATGGTGTTGGCTTAGTCAACAAACGATTGTGCCAACCTTGACCATTGGATTGACATTCAACGTTTGTTGTGTTTCTTCAGTCTCTTCTTCCTCCAGCCGCCAAAGCCAAACCAGAGCCGACAGGACCGCCTGCTCCCGCCTCCCATAGCTGGTTGTGCTGCCGCACACGCATCACGTCCACATCACACCCTAAAACTCGATGCATCTTTCCCAACTCTTGTTCGTTCCCATCCGAGGCCTCACCATTGTCCTCCACCTTGGTTCACTCGCCGTGGCGCCGCCCTACGGTGTTGTCAACATGGTTAACAACCGAGAGGAATAAGGAGATGACTGTACATGCTGAGGATGACAATAGGGACCCACCAGGATCATGGCATTAGTAAAAGCAAGTGCCTCCTTTATTACAAGAAAAAATTGTTCCTCCTAATGGTTTCCTGACATCTAGGTCACATGCCACTGTCAACGTAGTCAATAAGCGAGATAACTGCATAAGGAGCGGATGACACCCCGGACCCAGCAGCTCGCATAATATTTTTTTTGTTTTCGGGATGGAGCAGGGTATCAACTAGGTTGTGCAGGAGCTGTGGCCCATCTAGCCCAGGCTTTTTATTTCATATGTTTACCACATGACCAACACAATTTTTGTTCTTTCTAAAAATGGCTAGCCCATCTATTTTGTTTTTTTTACAGAATACTCAATGGAGGCCTACTTGCTTTTCTACGCCCTGCGGCGCCAAAAATCTTTCAAGACGAGGAGGGACACATTCTGCTTGCCCAGAAAATGGGTTATAAGTAATAAGAAATCGGCAGTAAAATGTAAAATACAGCAAAGAGGCAATTAGTTCCAAATTACTTTTTTCTTTCGGATTTTGATATTTTAAGTTTCCTTCTTTTTGTGTAGGTAAATTTTCATTGGATTTTAAATTAAGGTATGTTTAATTTTTAAATTAATTTGAATCTAGCTAGAAATTTTGGGTTGTATCTGTTTGCAACAGATTTCGAGGTTGACTTGTGGGTCTACTAGGTTGACGTCTACGCAAGGCTTTGTCAACTTCGTCCGCAAACAATTCTAGCAGCATTGACCATTGGATGTTAATCCATCCAACGGCTGTGTAGCTTCTAGAATATCTGATCTTCTTGCTCCAGCGTCTAAACCAACGCTTGTGGGACCGCCTGCTCCCACCTCCCATGGCCAGCTATGTTGCTATGCAGGCTGCACCGCCCCACCCTACTCCCATCACTGGCCAGGCCATTCCTCTACTCACCCGCACCTCATGTTATTTTTCGGCGATGGCAGTCAAACTAGTAAACCCTCGTACTCCCAACCGCATGGGAAACCACTACCGAGTCTTCCCCGGCTCCGGGTCGGTCCCTTCCTAGGCCTCGCTGTCGTCCACCGCGTTGGTGCTCTCGACACAATGTGGTCAACATAGTCAACAAATGACAGCCATCGGAGGAGGGATGTACGTGGAGCGGATGACAGTAGGAACCCACATGGCCATGGCCGCACGCAAGCAAGTGCATCCTTATTACGCAAAAAAATGGTTCCTCCCACTGATGTCGGAGTAATGGGCCACGGGTAGGCCAACCCGAGCCCCATGACCTTTCAAGACATTGGGGCAGGCTGCGCCCCTCAAGACCACAGGGCGAAGAGCTGCCTCCTGGGGAGTCTACGGCAAGGCGGCCGACTGCCCGCTCACGGCCGAGTCCCAGGGACGACTTCCAGAGAAGCCGGCTTTGGGGAGTCGGCCGGCGACTCCAACAAACCTTGACCTCATCAAGGGGGACGGGGCAGGGGCGTGGCTACAATGAAGCCCACTCCCCGCCCCTTACCAAGGGCAGGCATGGCTACAGCGCGCTGTACTTGGGAAGATCTCCCCGCGGCGTGGCACTGTTGCCCAGCCGGCCCTGACATCAGCACCACTGTACCTGGTCCTACGCCCACGACGGCTTGTCTGTACGGCCTGGAGGCAGCAGGGCCCACCAGCCAGCGAGACCTCGGGAGACGGCGGGAGCACCGCCAGTCGGACCCAACGGGAGTCGGCCCGGGGGAGTCGGCCGAGCCCTCCCCCGGGGCCCATGCGCCATTAATCAAGAAGAGATGGGGAGTGGCCACAGTGATCGCCCGCCAGGCGGCGGGGCTGTTGCCATGACCCCATGACCAAGCTTGCATCATCAGGAGCGCGGCTACAGTAATCAGCAGCCGGCAAGACCCGCCCGTGGCGGACGCGGCCTGTCGGCTCCGTACCAGACCAGTCGGCGGGCCCCAGCAGCCGGCGGAGAAGTCGGAGGTCAGAGACACTGACGGCTGGGCCTGCGCCTAGTCACATTACCATTGTACCCCTGGGGGGTAGGCCTATATAAACCCTCCAAGGCACCCATGCAAAGGGTTGGATCCCAGAAGTTCTATACCTCACCAGATAGAGGGAGAGAGCTAGCCTTGCCCTCTCCTACCACCATACACAGCTCAAGGAGCAACCGTGTAAACCCTTGACTATAGTGATCATGCGGAGACCACGCAGAGCAGTAGTAGGGGTATTATCTCCCCGGAGAGCCCCGAAGCTGGGTAAGATTCGCCGGCGTGCATGTCTTCGCCTCATCCCGTTTCCAGGCACCGGCGACGTTCTACTCGCCCCCACCATGATAAGCCATCCGTTGGCATATGTCGCACCAAACCCCCGACATTTGGCGCCCACCGTGGGGCATGGTGCACCGCCGTCTGGAGATCTGTTCTGGACGGGAACCCTTTTCCTCCCTGGCGAGCGCAGCCAGCCAGGCACGCCAGACGAAGTTTGCGTCGACGCGCTGCGCGGCGTGGAGATTGCCTGCGCAGCCAGCTCCTTGGCCGAACTTGTTGGCGAGGTCCACCTCTCCGACGAGCCTGCGTCCGACGCAGGCGTAGGCGGCCCCGAAAACCTCCTCGCGGGCCTCCTCGATCAACTCCACGTTTCCGGCGAGCCTGCCGTAGACTTGGAGTCCGTAGGCTCCACCGACCCGATGCTGGTCGACTCCGACACCGTGTCGGTCGACGTGTTCCCCTCCAACATGGTGGTCTACGACGAACCTCTTCCCCACGCGGAGAGCGACGAGAGCACCGTCATTGAGGTGCTGGTCATCAGTCATGACGAGTTCCCTGGTGGAAGGGCGCCCAACTCACTCGGCGCGGAGTTGCAAGACCTAGCTGCGCCCATCCCGGAAGATGCTGAAGCAGAGACGTTAGAAGCGCGCCGCCTTCAGCTTGTTGAAGGCGCGAAGAAGCTAGCCAGCATGAGACGCTTGTCAGAAGCTTACCAGCGGGAGATGGATCACGCTGTTGGTGGCTCGCCGGCTCCGGTAGGGCCCAGCCGCCTTGGCGCGGTTCAGCAGCGCGGCGTAGCCATCGCCAGCCTGTTTGGGTCTAGCCACCCCGTGTATGCCACGCCAGCAGAGAACATTCGAGCCGCCCAGGCAGTGGCGGATGAGCTGGACAATTTCGAGGGCGAAGAGCGCCGCCTCATGATGGAGCGAGTCCAGCGGCCGCCACGCAGAACGAGGCCAGCTGCCGCACGGAGGTGCGGCAGCGGCCAAACGGTGACCCGTACCGAGATCAAGGCGCGACGTCTCGGACACCGACTGGCGGTGCCCGAGGAAGAAAGAACAAGGAGCCGGCTGTCAGCCTTAGTCGGACTCCGATTACCATAGAGCACGACCGAGACAGCCGCCCAAGAGCAGTGGAACGATGGGACGAATGTCCGCCTCCCCCTCCCCGCAAGGAGAGGCGAGTCTCCCCGCCGCCTGTTGACCATCCGACTCTCGGTGACGACCTTGGCCGCCGAGAGGGAGTTGGGGAGAATGACGCCCGCCACCGGATCGACCGACTTCACCGGTCCCTGGTGCTGGAAGAAGAAGACGAGCTGGGTCCGCCTTGTTTTGGGCCCCGCATTCGGGACGAGCCCTTTCCCAGAGGGTTCACGCTACCAAGAGACACGCCCAAGTATACCGGCTCCGTGAAGCCGGAAGACTGGCTAGTCGACTACTCCACGGCTGTCAGCATAGCGAACGGCAACAAGCGTGTCGCCGTAAAGTACGTTCCGCTCATGCTCCAGGGCACGGCCCGGATGTCGTTGAACAGCCTGAAGCCCCGCAGCATCAACAGCTGGGTCGACTTCACCAGAGCGTTCGTCCACAACTTCACCAGCACGTACAAGCGTCCTCCAAAGGCTCGTCAGCTCTCCTTGTGCGTGCAAGGTCCTGACGAGTCGACTCGCGACTACCTCACGCGTTGGGCCGAGCTCCGGAACTCCTGCGAGGGCGTGCATGAAGTGCAGGCCATCGAGTATTTCACAGCCGGGTGCCGAGAAGGCACCCTCCTCAAGCACAAGCTCCTCTGCGATGAGCCAGAAACCCTCGACGAGCTGCTGATCATAGCAGACAAGTACGCTATGGCCGACTCCTCCATGAAGACAGAAATTCAAATTAGCACGACTGGCAAAGTAGCTCCTCAGGCTCCAAGAACTCCGGCAGCAGATGCCGGCCGGCGACAACAGCAGGGCGACAACAAGCGCAAGGCCCCGCAGCCGGCTTCCACAGCGACCCTCGAAGCCCAGCAGCCAGAAGAGCAGCCTCCGCCCAAGCGACAGAAAGGCAGCAAGCCGAACTGGTTGCCGGCCTTCTCCTACAAGCAGACCTTGGATGGACCTTGCAAGTTCCACAGCGGCGCGAAGCCATCGAATCACACCACCCGGAAGTGCCACTGGCTCACCAGGATCGCCAAGGGAGATGGCCTCCTACCACCCCCGCCTCCTGGGCAGCCGCCTCCGCCTCCGCCCCAGCAGCCGGCAGTCAGGCCAGTCGGCACAGTACAAGACGAGTACCCTGAAGAGCACGGAGCCTACATGGTGTTCACCAGTGTGGCTGGTGATCGACGCAGCAGGCGGCTGCAGCGACAGGAGGTGAACACAGTAGCCTCAGAGACGCCAGAGTTCATGCACTGGTCAGAGAGGCCCATCAGCTGGAGCAGGGCTGACCACCCAGAAGTGATGCCGAGTCCGGGCTCCTACGCCTTGGTCCTGGACGCCACCTTTGCCACGGACAAACGGGCCGCGCGTTTCTCGCGAGTCCTGATAGATGGGGGCAGCAGCATCAACATCCTGTACAAGGACACCATGGAGAAGTTAGGAATCAAGCAGAGACAACTTCAGAACAGCCAGACCGTGTTCCACGACATTGTTCCTGGGCTTTCCTGTTCACCAATCGGCAAGATCCTGATTGACGTCCTCTTTGGGGACAAAGATCACTTCCGAAGAGAGTCTGTTTGGTTTGAGGTGGTGGACCTTGAGAGCCCATACAATGCGTTGCTTGGCCGGCCCGCCTTGGCCAAGTTCATGGCGGTCCCCCACTATGCCTACCTCAAGATGAAGATGCCCAGTTCCAGGGGAATTCTGACTGTGGCCGGCGACTACCGGAAGTCGTCTGCCTGCGCGGCCGAGAGCAGTTGGCTGGCCGAGTCCCTGGTGATTGCGGCCGAGAAGCGACTCCTTGAGCGAGCTGGGGCGATGGCCGGCAAGCAGCCAGAGATATCGCCCGACCCGAAGGAGTCGGAAGCCGAAGGTTCGTTCAAGCCGGCCAAAGAGACAAAGAAGATACCCTTGGATCTGGAGCACCCAGAGAGGTACGCTATCGTAGGTGCAAACCTCAACAGAAAATAGGAAGGCGAGCTCGTCGATTTCCTCCGTGAGAATCGGGACATCTTTGCATGGTCCCCCAAAGACATGCCAGGTGTGCCGACGGAATTCGCCGAGCATAAATTACACGTCCGATCTGATGCAAAGCCGGTCAGGCAGCCCCTGCACCGCTTATCAGAAGAGAAGAGAAGAGTTGTCAGAGAAGAGATAGCCCGACTCCTAGCAGCCGGCTTCATTATGGAAGTTTTCTTCCCAGAGTGGCTGGCAAATCCGGTCCTGGTGCTAAAGAAGAACAAGCAATGGCGAATGTGTATTGACTACACGATCCTCAACAAGGCCTGCCCCAAGGATCCGTTTGCTCTGCCAAGAATTGATCAGGTGATAGACTCCAAGCCGGATGCGAGCTGTTGAGTTTCTTGGATGCGTACTCAGGATATCACCAGATCAAGCTGAACCCGGCTGACAGATTGAAGACCGCCTTCATCACGCCGTTTGGAGCATTCTGCTAACTCACCATGACGTTCGGCTTGAGGAATGCCGGCGCCACCTTTCAGCGTTGCATGCAGAAGTGCCTCCTCATGCAGCTCGGCAGGAACGCCCACGTTTACGTGGACGACGTGGTGGTGAAGACGGAAAAGCAAGGAACATTGCTGGAAGACCTCAAGGAGACCTTTGAGAACCTGCGCCGGTTCTAGATCAAGCTCAACCCCGAGAAGTGTGTCTTCGGAGTACCAGCCAGCCAGCTGCTAGGTTTCCTGGTCTCTGAACGCGGCATAGAATGCAACCCAGTAAAAATCAAGGCCATCGAGAGAATGGAGGTACCTAGCCGACTGCTAGATGTGCAGAAGTTCACCGGTTGCTTGGCGTCCATCAGCCGATTCATCAGTCGGCTGGGCGAGAAAGCTCTCCCCTTATACCAACTCATGAAGAAGACCACTTTTTTCGAGTGGAACCATAAGGCGGACGAAGCTTTCCACCAGTTGAAGAAGATGCTGACTACCCCACCCGTCCTGGCGGCTCCAACTCCCAAGGAACCTATGCTCCTGTACATTGCCGCCACTAGCCGAGTAGTCAGCACAGTCATTGTAGTAGAGCGCAAGGAGGAAGGCAAGGCGCTACCTGTCCAGAGACCAGTATATTACCTGAGCGAGGTACTGTCGACCTCCAAGCAGAACTATCCCCACTACTAGAAGATGTGCTATGGCGTGCACTTTGCCGCCAAGAAATTGAAGCCTTACTTTCAAGAACATCCAATCACGGTGGTCTGCACGGCTCCACTTGCCGAGATCATTGGTAGCCAAGATGCCTCTGGTCGAGTGGCCAAGTGGGCCATAGAGCTGGCTCCTTACACCATCTACTACCAGCCCCGCACCGCTATCAAATCACAAGCACTGGCCGACTTCCTCGTCGACTGGGCCGAGACCCAGTACCTGCCTCCAGCGCCTGACTCCACCCATTGGCGGATGCACTTCGACGGCTCCAAGATGCGCACTGGCTTGGGAGCCGGCGTCGTCCTCACCTCTCCCAAAGGCGACAAGCTCAAATATGCACTGCAAATCCATTTTGCCGCCTCCAACAACGTGGCCGAGTACGAGGCGCTCATTCATGGGCTCCGGCTTGCCAAAAAACTTGGCATCCGCCGGATCTTGTGTTATGGCTACTCGGACTTAGTGGTCCAGTAGTCGTCTGGTGATTGGGACACAAAAGATGCAAACATGGCGAGCTACCGTTTCCTCGTACAGCAACTCAGCGGGTATTTCGAAGGGTGCGAGTTCCTCCATGTGCCAAGAAACGACAACGACCAAGCAGACGCCTTGGCACGAATCGGCTCTACCCGCCAAGCAATACCATCTGGCGTCACCCTTCAACGCCTCCTCAAGCCGTCTGTCAAGCCTTCACCAGAATCAGACTCCATCTTTGTGCTGGCTCCTCCCGAAGACGGCGTATCTGACTCCAGAGCTCCGGCAGTCGGAACGGGGACTTTGGCGGGCGACTCCAAAGCTGCCACAGTCGAGCCCGGCCCGGGGACTGCGGTGACGGACTCGAAGATTCCAAAACTCGGCCCAAGGACCGAGCCAGTCGGCTTGGGGACTTCATCAGCCCAACAAGCGGCTGTTGACTCCAGCCCGCCGCCTCCCAGCCCAGCCGCCCTCGTCCAAGTCGCAGTTCTGATAGTCGACGAAATAGCAGCACCCTCATGGGCCCAGCCCATCCTCAAATTTCTGGTGAACAAAGAGCTACCAACTGATGAGACCTCAGCTTGACAAGTACAACGCCGGGCAGTAGCCTATACCATAATCAACAGAGAGCTGGTCAGGCGCAGCGTCACTGGTGTCTACCAGCGTTGCGTAGAGCCAGAGCAAGGCCAGGCGATCCTCAAAGACATCCATCAAGGCGAATGTGGCCACCATGCGGCTTCAAGAGCACTCATCGCCAATGCTTTTCGGCACGGTTTCTTTTGGCCGACTGCCTTGGAAGAGACCAAGGAGTTGGTCCAAAAATGCAGAGGGTGCCAGAAGTTCAGCTCCAAGCCACACCAGCTGGCTTCCGCGCTCAAGACCATCCCCATTGCTTGGCCTTTCGCAGTTTGGGGTCTAGACATGGTGGGACCATTCAAAACAGCACGAGGTGGTTTAACTCACCTACTTGTCGCAGTGGACAAGTTCACCAAGTGGGTGGAAGTAAAGCCAATTAAGAAACTGAACGGTCCGACTGCCGTGACCTTCATCACCGATATCACAATTCGGTACGGCATACCACACAGCATCATCACCGACAACGGCACAAGTTTTGCCAAAGGCACCTTGGCCCGTTTCTGCGCAACATAGGGCATCCGACTGGACCTAGCGTCCGTCGCCCACCCACAGTCAAACGGCCAAGTGGAGCGAGCAAATGGCCTCATCCTGTCCGGCATCAAGCCTCGGTTGATCGAGCCTCTGGAGCGCTCGGCTGGCTGCTGGCTCGACGAGCTGCCAGCCATCCTCCGGAGTCTGCGCACGACTCCAAACAAGTCAACCGGCTTCACGCCCTTCTTCCTCGTCTACGGTGCCGAAGCCGTCATCCCAACGGACATAGAGTCCGACTCCCCACGAGTCACCATGTACACCGAGGAGGAAGCAGAAGAAGCACGACAAGACGGCGTTGATCTGCTGGAAGAGGGCCGGCTGCTGGCACTCAGCCGGTCCAGCATCTAGCAGCAGAGCCTACGCTGATACCACAACAGGAAGGTCAGGCCAAGATCTTTCCAAGAAGGCGACCTTGTGCTCCGGCTGATCCAGCGAACAGCCGGCCAGCACAAGCTGTCGCCGCCTTGGGAGGGCCCTTTCATCATCAGCAAAGTTCTAGGCAACGACTCCTACTACCTGATCGACGCTTAGAAGCCCCGAGCACGCAAGAAGGACGACTCCGGCAAGGAGACAGAGCGGCCATGGAATACAAATCTTCTCCGAAGATTTTACAGTTGATGCAGTATGTACCACGCTACCTTTTGTATTAAAGTACCAAGACTTCGGGCCCCCGAGACGAGCTCGGGGACTGCCCTCTTTTGTCTGTATGATAAAAATTATGCCTACAAGTATGTTACTCTTTGTCATACCGTTTGGCACCGGGCTCGACAAGTCGGCCCGGGGACTTGCCGCCTTGCACTATGAAATGCTTCCTGCAGCCGGACAAGTAGTGTGTAGCATCTAAGCCATCTTCTGTCAGAAGCCGCAGCTCGCAGAGTGACTGTACGGTGGGCAGAGGTAAGGTAGAATGGGTGCTCGCACGAAAAATGGCTAAGGACTCAAAGCATAAAACATAGCTCAAGACGGCTTCCAGCCTTTCTCGCAAACCGATTCTCGGATAGTCAGATTGTCGTTTTCTATCCAACTTGCTCAAAGAATCTTGAAATCGGCTAAGTACTTGCTTTCCCAAAGTAGCCTAGCACTTGATCCAGCAACAGTCTGCAGAGCGGCTGTCCGATTGGCAAGGCAGGCAACTAGGGGAAAGCGGCAAAGGAAAACAACCAAAAGAACAATGAGCAAGAAAGGATAGATATATAAATTTACATAACATAGGCCCTTGGCCGAATTGTCAAGCAGAGGATCAAAATACACCCCGCGGGTGGAATTGTGTGAATTAACAAGTTCTTCAAAAGACTACTAAAGCAGATAAAACAAAAGACACAGTGGTAGCTTAGGAGGCGGCAGAAGGAGTCGGGGGTCGGAGGAGGCGCCAACGTCAGTCGTCGGGGCGGTCGGCCGGCTAGTCTCGGCTTGATCCCCTCCGGCAGCAGTCGGATCAGTCGCACGTGGCTCGTTGCTAGAGGCGCGGTCGGGCTGAGGCTGGCAGTCTGCTCCATCTTCTGGTGCCTCCGCCTCGCCCTCATCCTCCGCCTCGTCCTCCTCCTCGACGCTGGAGCCGATCACCTCCGTTGAGTCTTCGCCGTACTCTGGGTTCATCCCAAACCACTCCGGCAGGACCTCCTCGCCGTCTTCAGACCGCTCGGGGACGAAGATGCTCGTGTCAGTGTACTCGGCGATCGCCACAGCACGCTTGACGAGGCCGTTTTCTGCAGCCGCCAGCTCCAACCCAAGCGTGGCCAACCGGTCTAGATCCAGCCCCGGGTACCACGCCTTGATGAACTCTAAGGCCCGACGCGCTCCAGCCCGGGCCGAAGAGCCCTTCCAAGCCTTGAGGCGACCAACCGCGACCTCCAACCAATTGGGCATCAGGCTGGGGGTGCGCGGAGCCTGCATATCTGGCCAAAGGGCGGAGATCGCCTGGGCGCCGACGCGCTGAAGCCGGCGCAGCATCCGGTGCACCGGCCGGAGGCGAGCCTCGATACTGAAGATGTGCTCATCTAGAGTTCGGGGGGCATCGGCGGCGATCTCTGCGCCCTCCGCCCTCCGACTTGCACGATCGGCCTCGATGGCTTGGATAGCGGCCTGCGACTGCCCAGGGAAGAAGTCTGCAAAAGACATGAAGAAACAAAAAAGCGAGTCAAAAACCAAGAGTCGGCACGACCTAAGTCGGCAGCTAAAGAAAGAAAACAAAGAGACTTACCATCAATGATGTCTTTGATCTCGTGGAAGCCGTAGGATAGCAACGCCTCCTTGTCAGACCAGGAAGAGCGCTCGCTCGCGAACTCGGCCAGGAGGGCGGCCTCCGTCTCCTCCGCCTTCCTCTGCGACTTCGCGAGCAGCCCCTTCTGCTCTGCCAACTGAGTGGCCAGCAGATCGTGCTCCGCGTGAGCTTGCTGCACTCCTCCCCTTTGGCGAGCAGGGCAGAGTTGGCTTCGCTCAGCTACTGTTGAAGAGCAGTGTTGGCCCCTGAAGGAAAGAAAGAAAGACAACAGTCGTCAATAAAGTAGGTCGCCGGGGAGATCCGGCCCGACTGCTCAGCAGTCGGCCCGAATCTCGGGGACTACAGCCCGCAGGTGCGCTAGCACGCCCCCGCAGAGAAGAGAAAAAGGAGAAGGACTTACTCCGGCTCTCCGCCAAGTCGGCGGTCCACTTGCCCAACTCTTCAACATTACGATTGAAGGCGGTGACGCGGAGGTTGTGGTAGTCCTGCAACAAGCATTTCAGACAAAGTTAGTACCCAGAAGTCCATCAAATTGGAGTTCCGGGCCGCCTGGTCAGCAGCTGACCCGAAACTCGGGGACTACACCCAGTGGGTGCGCTGGCGCGCCCGCATAGAGAGGAACAAGAAAAATAAAGGCCCAAAGAAAAGACATACCGGGACGGCCGCCCGCGACGCCAGGAACGCCTTGGTCTAGCTCTGGTGGGCGTCGCCCTCAGCGCGGAGCTTCGCCTGGACTTCCAGGAGCGCCTGGTTCAGCGGCCCTGTGCCGCCTCCCCGCACCCACCCAACGGGTGCGGCGCTCGTCGCCTCGCCATCTAGAGTCGCCGAGCTGGCGGTGCCGGCTTCCAGGGGGCGAGGTGCCGAAGTCGCCTTCTCCCGAAGACGGCGCGCTGGCGAGCCGACCTGGAGGAGTAGCCTCGCCACGGCCTCATCTTCGGTCGGCGGCATCGGAGGGTCCGCTGGCCGCTCGCCTCGCACGCCTTCAGACGGCGGCGGAGGCGGCGGCGGAACATTCACGCCCGGAGTAGAGGGCTCGCCGCCTTCCCTCTCCTCGATGAGGTTCTCCCCGTCGGCTCCTCCAGTCTGCCCCGTGAACTCCGGCGGCGGCGGCGCAGAGTTCAGCAGGGTAACATGCAAGGCCGCCTGGCGGCGTGCAGCTTCCTCAGCCTGCTGCTTCGCCACGGCGGCAGCTTCGGCCTCTGCTAGTTTTTTCTTGGCGGAGGCCTCCGCCCTGTCGGCCTCCGCCTTGTCCAGGCGGAGGGCTTCTTCTTCATTGCGCTTCTCCTGCGCATTCCGCTCCGTCGCCTCCCGAAGGTCGGCAGCGGGGTCTATCTGCCGAGTGGTGGCGGGCGTCTCCGCTGACCCCATGATGGAGGCGGCGGCAACCCGCTCCAGAGAGAGGGGAGCCCTGAAGAAAAAGGGGCGAGCAGAGACTCAGACAAAGCACGAAGAAAGAACAAACTTTGAAGACAGAATACTTATGCAGAGACCAACAACGGCTTCTTTACTTCCTTACGAAAGCGGATGGCCTTCGCGGCCGCCTCTTCCCGCCGGGTCGCCGCAGCCGAGCCCTTGGGCTTCTTCGGCCGGCTGCCGAACAAAGTCGGTGCAGCCCGGCGCTTCTTCCCGCCGCCTGGAGCGCCCGGCGCGGCAGAAGAGCCCGCGCCCGGCTGGCTGGCTCCTGGCCGATGGCGAGGGGTAACTCCTTCCTCGGCGTCGTCTTCAGGCCAGTCGGCAAAGGTGGCCGAGGGCCTGAAGTCGCCTGTCGTCCCTCCTCCTCCCTCGGCGTCGTCTTCCAGAGCCGCCGCCCCCAGATCGGGGTCGTCGACGTCGCTCTCCGCCCGGTCGGCGACGAACTCACGGGCCGGCCCCGAGGTGCCGGCTGGTGGGTGAAGAAGGGGATTCTAACCAAAAATCAGACTGATTAGAACAAGACTCGGCAAGAAGAAGACAATCTAAAGAAAAGAAAGGCGACTCACCACGGGCAGGGGGTTGGCGCGGGAGTATGGCTCCTTGCCGAATCGCCAGTCCTCCGGGAGCCTGCTGTCCGAGAGGTAGTTCACCATCAGGGCCACCTCTTCATGAGGCATGTCCTTGGTGCACATCCGACTCGGGTCGCGGCCCCCGCTCATCTGGCATATCAGGTGAGGGCGGCCTTGGAGTGGGAGAACTCGGCGCGAGACGAAGGCGACCAGCAGGTCTGGGCCAGTCAGACCCTCCGACTGCGTCAGCACTCAGAGTCGTGTGATGGCGCCGGCTCCCGCAGGCGTCAGCGACCTGGCCCGGTACGACCAGTTGGGCAGTCTGCCAGCCGGCAGGCCGGCTTCGAAAGCCGGCAGATTGACCCAGTCGCCCCGCGTGGCGACGTTCCTGACGTAGAAGTAGGACCGCTGCCACATCTTCACCGACTTCAGCAGCGCGATGGAGGGGAAGTGGTTGTCGGCTCCTTTCCTTCGCACGGCGATGAAGGCGCCGCACTGAGCCAGCACGCCCGCGGCCTGGGTGCCGAGCTTGGAGAAGAAGAAATCCCCCCAGAGCTCGAGGGTGGGGAGGACTCCGAGGAAGCCTTCGCACAGAGCCACGAAGGCGGACAGCAGCACCACTGTGTTGGGGGTGAGGTTGGAGTCCGTAGAACTCCATGAAAGACTAGAAGAAGCTGCTCGCCGGCAGCCCCAACCCGCACAGGCAGTGCGAGCGGAAGATGACCCGCTCGCCCTCTTGCGGGGCGGGGGAAATCTCCCCCTCCGGCGCAAGGCGCACCTGCACGCGATCCTCGCCGGGAAGACGACGGGTCCGGCAGAGGAACTCGATATGGTCTTCGTGGTCTTCGGAGCCGTCCCAGGTGCCGGAGCGTACTGGGGGAGGCGCGGCAGTGGAGGAAGAGCTCATCGTCGTGAGCTGTCACCGCAGCGTGCGCCGGAGCTTGGGCGTGCGGCGGAGCGAGCGAGAGAGAGAAAAAAGAGGAAGCAGGAGAGCGAAGGATCTGCGAGGAGGAAGAAAGCAAGGGGCAGCGGGAAGGAGGGGCGCACGTGCTCCCCTCTTCCCCCTACTTATAGCCCTCGGGGCTGCGAAGCCGAGGGGGCAGGCGTGGGGATTTACTGCGCCCACAACCCCACGCCCCCCACGATCCCTGCAAAGTTACTGCGCGCAGTAACTCCACAGGAATCCTAACCGTCCACCGGGGTCACAGCGGATCCGCTCGGGCGCCGAGGCGTGGTAGTGGCGGGCCCCGCCTACGGGCCTGTCCCGTCGCGCGCGTGGGCTGGCAGGACGGCCTAGCCACGTGCCCCCGCGTGACAGGCCAAGAACGGGCGGCGGCCTGGAAGCTTAGCTAGCATGCCACTTGAAATCTCGCCACGACATTCGAACTACTGAGCAAGTCGGAATAGAGTGAGCCCGAGTCGGGCGAGTCCGACTCCGTCTAGTCGGCCCGGCGGAAGTCAATCAAGACCATGTGTTGAGCATCCGGAGAAAGAAACTGCTGAGGCTTCTCGGTCGATCGTCCATGGCGCCTCACCAGCTTCGGGGACTACTGTCGTAGTAATGGGCCATAGGTAGGCCAACCCGAGCCCCATGACCTTTCAAGACATCGGGGCAGGCTGCGCCCCTCAAGACCACAGGGCGAAGAGCCGCCTCCTGGGGAGTCTACGGCAAGGCGGCCGACTGCCCGCTCACGGCCGAGTCCCAGGGACGACTTCCAGAGAAGCCGGCTTTGGGGAGTCAGCCGGCGACTTCAACAAACCATGACCTCATCAAGGGGGACGGGGTAGGGGCGTGGCTACAATGAAGCCCACTCCCCGCCCCTTACCAAGGGCAGGCATGGCTACAACGCGCCGTACTTGGGAAGATCTCCCCGCGGCGTGGCACTGTTGCCCAGCCGGCCCTGACATCAGCACCACTGTACCTGGTCCTGCGCCCACGACGGCTTGTCTGTACGGCCTGGAGGCAGCAGGGCCCACCAGCCAGCGAGACCTCGGGAGACGGCGGGAGCACCGCCAGTCGGACCCAATGGGAGTCGGCCTGGGGAAGTCGGCCGAGCCCTCCCCCGGGGCCCACGCGCCATTAATCAAGAAGAGATGGGGAGTGGCCACAGTGATCACCCGCCATGCGGCGGGGCTGTTGCCATGACCCCATGACCAAGCTTGCATCATCAGGAGCGCGGCTACACTAATCAGCAGCCGGCAAGACCCGCCCGCGACGGACGCGGCTTGTCGGCTCCGTACCAGACCAGTCGGCGGGCCCTAGCAGCCGGCAGAGAAGTCGGAGGTCGGAGACACTGATGGCTGGCCCCGCGCCCAGTCACATTACCATTGTACCCCTGGGGGGTAGGCCTATATAAACCCCCCAGGGCACCCATGCAAAGGGTTGGATCCCAGAAGTTCTATACCTCACCAGATAGAGGGAGAGAGCTAGCCTTGCCCTCTCCTACCACCATACACAGCTCAAGGAGCAACCGTGTAAACCCTTGACTATAGTGATCATGCGGAGACCCCGCAGAGCAGCAGTAGGGGTATTATCTCCCCGGAGAGCCCCGAAGCTGGGTAAGATTTGCCGGCGTGCATGTCTTCGCCTCGTCCCGTTTCCAGGCACCGGCGACGTTCTACTCACCCCCACCATGATAAGCCATCCGTTGGCATATGTCGCACCAAACCCCCGACAACTGACAGGCTGGACACACCAGCTAGATCTCTGCATGCAAGAAAGTTCCTTCTTATTATGCAGAAAAAAAAGTTTCCTCCCCCTGAGAGCTGAGACCCACCAGCTACATCTTTGCACGCAAGAAAGTGCCTCATTATTACGCGCAAGAAAAATGATTCCTCCTGCTGCTAGCTGGGACCTACCTGATTTGGAGGCTGACTTGTGAGCCTAATAAGTTGACATGTATGCACCGCTTTGTCAACTTAGTCAACGAACAATTCTAGCAGCAGTGGCCGTTGAATGTTAATCCAACCACCGTGCTGCTTCTTCAAACTCCGATCTGCTTGTTCCAACCGCCCAAACCAGCTCCGGCCACACCGCCTGCTCCCGCGTCCGATGGCCGGCTGTGCTGCCGCGCAGGAATGACCGCCCCACCTTACTCCCACCACTTGCCAGGCCTTCCCTTTACTAACCCACACCCCTTGTTATTCTTCGGCGAACCAAGGAACCCTCGTACTCCCCTCCGCGTGGGCATCCACCAGCCTCATCTTCCCTGGCTATGCGTATTTCCCTTCCTAGGCCTCGCCTTCGTCCACCACACTAATGCTCTCAGCGCGGTGTGGTCAATGGGGTCAATGAACGACAATCATCGGGAGAGGACTTTAGTCGGTGAGTCTGACAGCTGGACCCACCAGCTACATCTTCGAGCACAAGGAAGTGCCTCCATAGTATGTGAAAAAATGATTCCTTCCTCTGATAGCTGGGACCCACCAGCTATAGCTTCGCACAAAAGGAAGTGCATCCTTATCCTCCCTGATAGCTGGGACCCACCTGGTCAAAGCGTATGTAGCGTTATATGTTTGGTCGCGAGCGTGTATGTATATACTGATCGATCGGTCTCTCTGCAATGATGAACCGTGGCCGAGCAAGCAGCGGCACCTGTAGTAGTAAAGCCCCCGACGTAGCAGTTCAGGCAATCCAGTCTAAACTGTACACATATGTGCAGCCACATGCCAAAAAATACAGCCACATACGTGCATACAGGCAGGGTCTCGAACACCAACTCGCTGATACGTCTCCAACGTATCTATAATTTTTGATTGTTCCATGCTATTACATTATCAACCTTGGATGTTTTATATACATTTATATGCTATTTTATATGATTTTTTGGACTAACCTATTAACCTAGAGCCCAGTGCCAGTTTCTGTTTTTTCCTTGTTTTTGAGTTTTACAGAAAAGGAAAATCAAACGGAGTCCAATTGACCTGAAACTTCACGAAACTTATTTTTGGACCAAAAGAAGGCCATGGAGTAAAAGAGTTGGGCCAGAAGAGTCCCGGGCTGCCCATGAGGGTGGGGGGCATGCCCACCCCCTGGGCGCGCCTCCCTACCTTGTGGACAACCCGAAGACCCCCCTAACTTGTCCAGAAAGAAACCTAGATTGGGAGTTTCGCCGCCAGAAGCCTCTGTAGCCACCGAAAACCAATCTAGACCCGTTTCGGCACCCTACCGGAGGGGGGAATCCCTCTTCTGTGGCCATCTTCATCATCCCAGCACTCTCCATGACGAGGAGGGACTAGTCCACCCTCGGGGCTGAGGGTATGTACCAGTAGCTATGTGTTTGATCTCTCTCTCTCTCTCTCTCTCTCGTCTTCTTGATTCGGAACGATCCTGATGTATCGCGAGCTTTGCTATTATAGTTGGATCTTATGATGTTTCTCCCCCTCTATCTCTTGTAATGGATTGAGTTTTCCCTTTGAAGTTATCTTATCGGATTGAGTTTTTAAGGATTTGAGAACACTTGATGTATGTCTTGCATGTGCTCATCTGTGGTGACAATGGGATATCACGGGATACACTTGGTGTATGTTTTGGTGATCAACTTGCGGGTTCCGTGAACTCGTGAACTTATGCATACGGGTTGGCACACGTTTTCGTCTTGACTCTCCGGTAGAAACTTTGGGGCACTCTTTGAAGTTCTTTGCGTTGGTTGAATAGATGAATCTGAGATTGTGTGATGCATATCGTATAATCATACCCACGGATACTTGAGGTGACATTGGAGTATCTAGGTGACATTAGGGTTTTCGTTGATTTGTGTCTTAAGGTATTACTCTAGTACGAACTCTAGGATAGATTGAACGGAAATAATAGCTTCATGTTATTTTACTATGGACTCTTGAATAGATCGATCAGAAAGGATAACTTTGAGGTGGTTTCGTACCCTACAATAATCTCTTCGTTTGTTCTTCGCTATTAGTGACTTCGGAGTGACTCTTTGTTGCATGTTGAGGGATAGTTATATGATCCAATTATGCCATTATTGTTGAGAGAACTTGCACTGGTAAAATATGAACCCTAGGCCTTGTTTCCTAGCATTGCAATACCGTTTACGCTCACTACCTTGCTGTTTTTATATTTTCAGATTACAAAAACCTTTATCTACTATCCATATTGCACTTGTATCACCATCTCTTCGCCGAACTAGTGCACCTATACAATTTACCATTGTATTGGGTGTGTTGGGGACACAAGAGACTCTTTGTTATTTGGTTGCAGGATTGCTTGAGAGAGACCATCTTCATCCTATGCCTCCCACGGATTGATAAACCTTAGGACATCCACTTGAGGGAAATTTGCTACTGTCCTACAAACCTCTGCACTTGGAGGCCCAACAACGTCTACAAGAAGAAGGTTGTGTAGTAGACATCAAGCTCTTTTCTGGCACCATTGCCTTGGAGGTTAGTTCTTGAAGGTATATCTTTAGATCTTGCAATCGAATCTTTTTGTTTCTTGTTTTATCACTAGTTTAGTCTATAAAAGAAAACTAAAAAATGGAATTAAGGTTGCCTCATATGCTTCATCTTTTTAATGTCTTTTGTTAAAATAAGGATTCCGATAATTGTCCCAAAGTGTTAGAAGAAGAATGTATTAAAATGTTTGGCACTAAATCTTTGGATGATGAGCATGATTGCAATGTTGTTAGTATGAATTCTTTGAATATCCATGATGCTAATGATATGCAAAGCCACAAGCTTGGGGATGCTATGTTTGATGAAGATGATATTTTTTGCCCCCCAAGTTTTGATGAGCAAATTTATTGTGATGATAGCATGCCTCCTATTTATGATGATTATATTGATGAAAGTGGGTTTGGAAGAGTGTCAACTTTAGGAAGTAATGATCCCACTATTTTGGTGGGTGTTGAATCTTATTGTGATAATTATGAAAGTGGGTTTGGAGAGGTCATGACTTTAGTTAATGTTAATCCCACTATTTTGGAAGAGTGTCAACTTTGCATACATGTGGATCGTGTTAAGAATATGTTTTGTGATAGCTATATTGTTGAATTTGCTTATGATCCTACATGTAATTATTATGAGGGAGGAACATATGCTTGTGGGAATTGCAATAATACCAAGTTTCATCTCTATGTGTTGAAAATCTTGAAGATTTGCTTGTTTTACCTTCCTATGCAAGTTGATTCTTGTTCCCACAAGTTGTTTGCTCACAAAATCCCTATGCATAGGAAGTGGGTTAGGCTTAAATGTTCTAGTTATATTATTCATGATGCTCTCTTTATGTTTCAATTCTTATCTTTTATGTGAGCATCATTGAAATCATCATGCCTAGCTAGGGGCGTTAAACGATAGCGCTTGTTGGGAGGCAACCCAATTTTATTTTTGTTCCTTGCTTTTTGTTCCTGTTTAGTAATAAATAAATAATCTATCCTCTGTTTATATGTGGTTCTATGTTTTAATTAGTGTTTTTTCCAAGTAGAACCTTTGGGAAGACTTGGGTGAAGTCTTTGCGATCTTGCTGTAAAAAACAGAAACTTTTGCGCTCACGAGATTAGCTGCCATTTTTTACTGGAGAGTGAGATTAGGTTGATTCTTTTTGAAGATGATTAATAGAAAAATTCCTCAGGTCCACCAATTTGTTTCAGAATTTTTGGGGTTACATAATTATACGTTTGATACAGATTGCTACAGACTGTTCTGTTTTTGACAGATTCTGTTTTTCGTGTGTTGTTTGCCTATTTTGATGAATCTATGAGTAGTATCGGAGGGTATGAACCATAGAGGAGTTGGAATAAAGTATACATTATACCAATATGAATTTACAATGAGTTCACAACAGTACCTAAGTGGTGATTTATTTTCTTATACTAACGGAGCTAGCGAGTTTTCTGTTAAGTTTTGTGTTGTGAAGTTTTCTAGTTTAGGGTAAAGATTCGATGCACTATGGAATAAGGAGTGGAAAGAGCCTAAGATTGGGGATTCCCAACGCACCCCAAGGTAATATTCAAGGATAACGAAGAGCCTAAGCTTGGGGATGCCCCGGATGGCATCCCCTAATTCGTCTTCGTTCATCGGTAACTTTACTCGGAGCTATATTTTTATTCACCACATGATATGTGTTTTGCTTGGAGCATCTTTATTTTCTTTTGTTTTGCTTGATGTTTGAATAGAATACCAAGACCTGAAATTCTTAAATGTTAGAGAGTCTTCACATAGTTGCATAATTATTCGACTACTCATTGATCTTCACTTATATCTTTCGGAGTAGTTTGTCGTTTACTCTAGTGCTTCACTTATATCTTTTAGAGCACGATGGTGGTTTTATTTTATAAAAATAGATGAACTCTCGTGCTTCACTTATATTATTTTGAGAGTCTTTAGAACAGCATGGTAGTTTGCTTTGGTTATGAAACTAGTCCTAATATGATGGGCATCCAAGATGGGTATAATAAAAACTTTCATATAGAGTGTATTGAATACTATGAAAAGTTTGATACTTGATGATAGTTTTGAGATATGAAGATGGTAATATTAGAGTCGTGCTAGTTGAGTAATTGTGAATTTGAGAAATACTTGTGTTGAGGTTTGCAAGTCCCGTAGCATGCACGTATGGTAACCGTTGTGTGACAAATTTGAAGCATGAGGTGTTTCTTTGATTACCTTCCTTATGAGTGGCGGTCGGGGATGAGCGATGGTCTTTTCCTACCAATCTATCCCCCTATGAGCATGCGCGTAGTTCTTGGTTTTTGATTACTTGTAGATTTTTGCAATAAGTATGTGAGTTCTTTATGACTAATGTTGAGTCCATGGATTATACGCACTCTCACCCTTCCATCATTGCTAGCCTCTTCGGTACTGTGCATTGCCCTTTCTCACCTCGAGAGTTGGTGCAAACTTCGCCGGTGCATCCAAACCCCGTGATATGATACGCTCTGTCACACATAATCCTCCTTATATCTTCCTCAAAACAGCCACCATACCTACCTATTATGGCATTTCCATAGCCATTCCGAGATATATTGCCATGTAACTTTCCACCGTTTCATTTATTATGACACGCTTCATCATTGTCATATTGCCTTGCATGATCATGTAGTTGACATCGTATTTGTGGCAAAGCCACCATGCATAATTTATCCTACATGTCACTCTTGATTCATTGCCCATCCCGGTACACGGCCAGAGGCATTTATATGGAGTCATATTTTGTTCTACTATCGAGTTTGTAATCTTTGAGTTGTAAATAAATAGAAGTGTGATGATCATCATTAATAGAGCATTGCGCCAAAACAAAGGCCAAATAAAAAAATAAAGGACAAATAAAAAAAATAAAAAAAGGGACAATGCTACTATCCTTTTTCCACACTTGTGCTTCAAAGTAGCACCATGATCTTCATGATAGAGAGTCTCTTGTTTTGTCACTTTCATATACTAGTGGGAATTTTTCATTATATAACTTGGCTTGTATATTCCAACAATGGGCTTCCTCAAATGCCCTAGGTCTTAGTGAGCAAGCAAGTTGTATGCACACCCACTTTGTTTCTTTTGTTGAGCTTTCATGCATTTATAGCTCTAGTGCATCCGTTGCATGGCAATCCCTACTCCTCACATTGACATCAATTGATGGTCATCTCCATAGCTCATTGATTAGACGCGTCAATGTGAGACTTTCTCCTTTTTTGTCTTCTCCACACAACCCCCATAATTATATTCTATTCCACCCATAGTGCTATGTCCATGGCTCACGCTCATATATTGCGTGAAAGTTGAAAAAAGTTTGAGATTACTAAAGTATGAAACAATTGCTTGGCTTGTCATGTTGTGCATGATGGGAGCATTTTTGTGTGACGAAAATGAAGCATAGCCAAACTATATGATTTTGTAGGGATAAGCTTTCTTTGGCCATGTTATTTTGAGAAGACATGACTGCTCAGTTAGTATGCTTGATGTATTATTCTTTTTATTTCAATATTAAACTTTTTTCTTGAATCTTATGGATTTGGACATTCTTGCCAAAATAAAGAGGATTACATAGATAAATATGTTAGGTAGCATTCCACATCAAAAATTCTGTTCTTATCATTTACCTACTCGAGGACGAGCAGGAATTAAGCTTGGGGATGCTTGATATGCCTCCAACGCATCTATAATTTTTGATTGTTCCATGATATTATATTATTAACCTTGGATGTTTTATATGCATTTATATGCTATTTTATATGATTTTTGGGACTAACCCATTAACCTAGAGCCCAATGCCAGTTTATGTTTTTCCTTGTTTTTGAGTTTTACAGAGAAGGAAAATCAAACGTAGTCCAATTGACCTGAAACTTCATGAAAATTATTTTTGGACCAGAAGAAGGCCATGCAGTAAAAGAGTTGGGCCATAAGAGTCCCGGGCTGCCCACGAGGGTGGGGGGCGTGCCCACCCCCCTAGGCATGCTTCCCTACCTCGTGGACAGCCTGGAGACCCCCCTGACTTGTTCTCGACACCAAAACCTCTTATATATAGTGAAACTTCCAGAAAGAAACCTAGATTGGGAGTTCCGCCGCTAGACGCATATGTAGCCACCAAAAACCAATCTAGACCCGTTCCGGCACCCTGCTGGAGGGGGGAATCCCTCTCCGGTGGCCATCTTCATCATCCCGGCGCTCTCCATGATGAGGAGGGAGTAGTCCACCCTCGGGGCTGAGGGTATGTACCAGTAGCTATGTGTTTGATCTCTCTCTCTCTCTCTCTCTCGTGTTCTTGATTCGGAACGATCTTGATGTATCACGAGCTTTGCTATTATAGTTGGATCTTATGATGTTTCTCCCCCTCTGCTCTCTTGTAATGGATTGATTTTTCCCTTTGAAGTTATCTTATTGGATTGAGTTTTTAAGGACTTGAGAACACTTGATGTATGTCTTTCATGTGCTTATCTGTGGTGACAATGGGATATCACGTGATACACTTGATGTATGTTTTGGTGATCAACTTGCGGGTTCCGTGACCTCGTGAACTTATGGGGTTGGCACACATTTTCGTCTTGACTCTCTGGTAGAAACTTTGGGGCACTCTTTGATGTTCTTTATGTTGGTTGAATAGATGAATCTGAGATTGTGTGATGCATATCGTATAATCATAACCACGGATACTTGAGGTGACATTGGAGTATCTAGGTGACATTAGGGTTTTGGTTGATTTGTGTCATAAGGTGTTATTCTAGTACGAACTCTAGGATAGATCGAACAGAAAGAATAGCTTCATGTTAGTTTACTATAGACTCTTGAATAGATCGATCAGAAAGGATAACTTTGAGGTGGTTTCATACCCTACAATAATCTCTTCGTTTGTTCTCACTATTAGTGACTTTGGAGTGACTCTTTGTTGCACGTTGAGGGATAGTTATATGATCCAATTATGCTATTATTGTTGAGAAAACTTGCACTAGTGAAAGTATGAACCCTATGCCTTGTTTCCTAGCATTGCAATACTATTTACGCTCACTTTTACCACTTGATACCTTGCTGTTTTTATATTTTCAGATTACAAAAAGCTTTATCTACTATCCATATTGCACTTGTATCACCATCTCTTCGCCGAACTAGTGCACCTATACAACTTACCATTGTATTGGGTGTGTTGGGGGCACAAGAGACTCTTTGTTATTTGGTTGGAGGGTTGCTTGAGGGAGACCATCTTCATCCTACACCTGCCACGAATTGATAAACCTTAGGTCATCCACTTGACGGAAATTTGCTACTGTCCTACAAACCTCTGCACTTGGAGGCCCAACGACGTCTACAAGAAGAAGGTTGTGTAGTAGACATCACTCGCACACAGGTATGGCCTGGGCTCGTGTACATGGAGAGGAAGCGGATGACAACAACAACGTCCTGTTCATCAGAAGCCAACTAGCTAGGTCGGAAGGGAGCCAACCGTCTTGGACGGTACAGCCGAAATGGGGCCTGGCGTACCGCAGAACAAAGGAAACGGCCTTCTGTTCTACCGCTGAAAGGATCAAGAAGAGGTGTCTGGAGGGGGGGTGATTAGACACTAAGTACCAAAAGTTGCAGTTTTTCATTTCTTTAAGTTGAAGTGGAGTTTTGGCACAAGTTTAACAAACACAATACATATGAAGCAAGCATGCAAAGAGTATATGAGTAGCAGAAAGTAAAACATGCAACTTGCAAGAATGTAAGGGGAAGGGTTTGGAGAATTCAAATGCAATTGGAGACACGGATGTTTTTGTCGTCGTTCCGATAGGTGGTGCTATCGTACATCCACGTTGATGCAGACTTCAACCCACAAAGGGTAACGGTTGCGCGAGTCCACGGAGGGCTCCACCAACGAAGGGTCCACGAAGAAGCAACCTTGTCTATCCCATCATGGCCATCGCCCACGAAGGACTTGCCTCACTAGCGGTAGATCTTCACGAAGTAGGCGATCTCCTTGCCCTTACAAACTCCTTGTTTGAACTCCACAATCTTGTCAGAGGCTCCCAAGTGACACCTACCAATCTAGGAGACACCACTCTCCAAGAAGTAACAAATGGTGTGTTGATGATGAACTCCTTGCTCTTGTGCTTCAAATGATAGTCTCCCCAACACTCAACTCCTCTCACATGATTTGGATTTGGTGGAAAGAATATTTGAGTGGAAAGCAACTTGGGGAAGGCTAGAGATCAAGATTCATATGGTGGGAACGGAATATCTTGGCCTCAACACATGACTAGGTGGTTCTCTCTCAGAAAATGTGTATTGGAAGTGTAGGTATGTTCTAATGGATTTCTCCGCGAGTGAAGAGTAGGTGGAGGGGTATATATAGCCTCCACACAAAAACTAACCGTTACACACAATTTACCAATCTTGGTTAGACCGAATTGAGAAACTCTGTCGGACGGATTTAGCAAACCTAGTGACCATCAGGATTTTTGGTGGGACTAAGATGCAACTCGGTAGGACCGATATGGTTAGGGTTAGGGCATAACGTAATCTCGATGAGACCGATTACACAAACTCGGTGAGACCAATTTTGGTAATAAGCTAACCAGAGAGTTGGTCAGGCAAACTTGGTGAGACCGATTACACAAACTCTGTGGGACCGATTTTGGTTATAAGCTAACTAGAAAGTTTGCATTGTAATCTCGGTAGTACCAATTGCTCAATCTCGGTGGGACCGATTTTGGTAATGGACATACACAGAGAGATTACAATCCCATCTCGGTGAGACCGAGATCCCTATCGGTGAAACCGATTTGCCTAGGGTTTGTGGCAGTGGCTATGACATCTAAACTCGGTGGCGTCGGATAGAAGAATCGCTGGGGCCGAGTTTGACTTTTGGTTTAGGTCATATGTGGATGTGGGTAAGGTAGTTGAGGGTTTTGGAGCATATCACTAAGCACTTTGAGCAAGCAAGCCATTACGCAACACGTCATCCCCTCTTGATCTTGAAGCTTGAGCCAATCCTTTGTCCTTAGCATCTTGAAGGGGTTCCACATCCTTTAGTCCATGCCACTTAATTTGTTAAACTTGTCTGAAACATACTAGGTAAAAGTATTACTCCAACAAGAGATATGTTGTCATTAACTATCAAAATCACCCAGGGAGCACTTGTGCTTTCAATCTCCCCCCTTTTGGTAATTGATGGCAACATACATCAAAGCTTTAGATAAAGATATAGAGAATAGCAAGTAAAGCTTTGGAAAGACATGTTACAAGCATAGGCTCCCCCTACATGTATGCAATCATGTGAATATGGAATATAGAAGCATGTGAGAGCATAACCATGACAGAGTAGCAATGTGTTACATGTATCTTGGCTATATGCATCAGGGCAAAAGATATGAATATGGGAAATGTACCTTCATGCCCATGAGTCCTGCAAACAGTATGTACATCAGCAAGAATTTCTCATACACATGACTATGATGCATATACTTACCTTGTGGTCTTGAGTTGGCTAGGTTGGGATGAGCCTGCGTAAACAAGGTTAGATAACACAGATGCACCCACTAGTTAGAGCAAACAAAAGAAACCACAAGAGTACCAAGACTGGGATGACATGTAGAGTGAGTACAGAGTACCACAATAGATATTGACATGTCCCCGAAGAGAAAGATATGCAATGAATTTAATAAATTTCTTTCCCTTGGATGTCTTGCTCCCCCTGAATCTAGCATGGGATACTGGGAGAAGATAGGGAACAGAAAAACAAAGCTGAAAGAAACAAATGAACAGAGCTAATGCAAGTAAGCACATATGAACATGTCTTTCCCCCAAGAAGACATGTGGCATCTCTCCTCTTGAACATCAAGCATCTGGGATCCTTTAAGATTACTCTTTCCTGGAGTATTCCCTCCCCCTAGAGATCTCTCCCCCTAGAGATATGATTAAGCTTTGATGTGATCTCTCTCTCCCCCTTTGACATAAATTTCCAAGAAGGGTCCTCTGGAATTTGTTGTGAATGGGTTCGGTCCTTGAATCATAGTACAAAGCATTAAGGTAAATGTGATGCTTGCAGAGGACAAGATTTAATGAGTGGAGCTGGATCAAGAATAAAGCAGGAATAAATGGCAAAATGTTTTTCCTGTAGTGAAATCGGTGTCACCGAGTTGTATGCTTCGGTTGCTCTAGGAATCTTCGGCTAGACCGGAGACATGAAACCGGTGGAACCGAGTTCATCACAGAGAAAAACACTTGTCACCTCAGCTCATTGGACAAATAAGATCTCACAAAGATTTGCAATGAAAATTGGATGCAGAAAATGTAGAACAAAAAGCAAAGAAAAGAAACTAAAAGATCTAGATGAACCTTTTTTTGAAAGGGGAAACAGATATGCATGAGACAAGTTGAGCGGTGACAAAGTCACCTATGTTAGAGTATATTGACTTAGGAGTCAAGTGAGATCACTTGATCATAGGTCATACTCATCGTTTAAGCTCAAAATGGGGTTACCATTTTTCGTTTAAGTATCTTGATGTATTCACATCTTGTTGAGTTGCTTTGACTCACGACTTGGAGTAAAGCTACTCTAAGATGGAATAATATACCTTGGGTGGCGGTGTTGATCTTGATCATGTAGTTGAACTTGTGTGGGTTGCTCAAGGTTGATGTAGCCCATCAAGAGTTGGGAGCACCCTTTGGACTTTGAGTTCATCTACCTACATGGGATGGTTTTCGCAAGGAAGAGCACTTGTGTATCCAACATGAAAATCATGAAACTCAACATAGAATTTGTCAAAGGATATGTTTGAAAGGTTTCGTGCTTTCTTGTCATCAACCACCATTGTGTAGAGACTTGGTGATGTAGAGATTGCGCAAGATGTGAGTGAGTTGCAATCTCATAGAATTAGATTCATCCAAGTACCTACAAGGGTTAGATAACATGCAAGATGCAAAATTTCAAGACATAAGATAATCATCATAGGAGAAATATCAGGTGATTAGTCGTAAGCTCAAGTCTTGCAAGTATCCAATGGAGTTCCTACTCCAAGTTTGAAGCATCAATGATGTTCAATTCACCTCTTAACCTGCAAAACACTTTCTCATCAAGTGGTTTAGTGAATATATCCGCTAATTGCTTATTGGTGCGAACATGCTTAAGGTTTATGTCACCCTTAGCAACGTGATCTCGAATGAAATGATGATGAACTTCAATATTCTTAGTTCGAGAGTGTTGCACGGGATTGTGAGCAATCTTGATAGCACTTTCATTATCACAAAGTAATGGAACATGTTTCACATATATCCCATAATCTTTAAGAGTTTGGGTCATCCAAAGTAATTGAGCACAACATGAACCAGCGGCAATGTATTCCGCTTCGGCGGTGGATAAGGATACCGAGTTTTGTTTCTTGGAAGACCAAGACACAAGAGATCTACTAAGGAATTGACAAGTACCCGAAGTGGACTTTCTATCAACCTTGTCACTGGCATAGTCCGAGTTGGAGTAGCCAACAAGATCAAAGGAAGCCCTCTTTGGATACCAAATGCCAAAATTTGGTGTATGTATTAAGTATCTCACTATCCTCTTCACGGCCTTAAGATGACATTCCTTAGGAGCAGCTTGATATCGTGCACACATGCACACACTTAGCATGATATCGGGACGTGAAGCACATAAATATAACAATGAACCAATCATAGAGCGGTAAACTTTTTGATCAACCGGTTCACCATCTTTGGTCAAATCAAGATGTCCACTAGTAGGCATGGGTGTAGTCATACCTTTGCATTCTTGCATATTGAACTTCTTGAATAAGTCCTTGGTGTACTTCGTTTTAGAGACAAAGGTGCCTTCCTTAGTTTCCTTGATTTGCAAACCAAGAAAGAATTTGAGTTCACTCATCATAGACATCTCAAACTTCTCCGACATTAGCTTCCCAAAATTTTCACTAAAATGAGGGTTAGTTGATCCAAATATAATATCATCGACATAAATTTGGCATACAAATAGTTCTCCATTAACCCTTTTAGTAAAAAGAGTAGAATCTATTTTTCCAATTTCAAAGCCTTTTTCAATAAGGAACTTGGTCAGGAATTTATGCCATGCTCTAGGAGCTTGTTTAAGGCCATAAAGGGCTTTGTGAAGTTTGTAGACATGATTAGGTTTCTTAGGATTGACAAAGCCGGGAGGTTGCTTAACATAAACTTCCTCCTCAATTTCACCATTTAGAAAAGCACTTTTAATGTCCATTTGGTACAAAGTGATATCATGGTGATTAGCATCAACAAGTAAGATGCGAATGGACTCAAGTCTAGCAACGGGAGCATATGTCTCACCATAGTCCATACCTTTGACTTGTGTGTAGCCTTGGGCGACGAGACTTGCTTTGTTGTGAACCACTTGTCCATCTTCATCTTGCTTGTTGCGAAACACCCATTTGGTATCGATGATGTTGTGGTTGTTGTCGGGCTTCTCGACCAATGTCCACACTTGATTTCTCTCAAAGTTGTGTAGCTCTTCATGCATAGCGTTTATCCAGTCCGGATCCTCCAATGCTTCTTCAACCTTCATAGGTTCAATGCTAGAGATGAATGAGTAATGTTCACAAAAGTTAGCCAAACGAGTTTTAGAGCGAGTGATTCTCCCGGTTTGGATATCATTGTAGATTTGCTCCACGGGGTGATCTTTAGCAATTCTTGCTCGAACTCGTGAAAGCTTTTGCGTGGGTCTTGGTTGAACATCTTCTTCATCTTGTTCTTCTTCTTGGCCTTCTTCATTGTTAGCGTTGTCGTTCTCTTGTCGTGGTGGAGAAGGAGGTTGTTGACGTTCGTCTTGATGCACTTCCTTGTTTTCTTCATCTTGGTGTGTCCCACTCGTGGATGCTTCCGTATCAACTCTTGGTTCACCTTGTCGTGAGGTAGAAGCTTCCACTTGGATGGACGAGGTACTCTCCTTCATCTCCGTTGGACGAATCTTGCCAATAGACAAGTCTTGGATTGCTTCCAAGGGATCTTTGTCTCCTACATCAATTGGAAATTTCTCTACTTGCGAGCCGTTAGATTCATCAAACTTCACATCTACCGTTTCTTCAACCTTTTGGGTGAAATTGTTGTAGACACGGTATGTGTGAGAGTTTGAGCCATAACCAAGTAGGAAACCTTCATGAGACTTAGGAGCAAATTTAGAACGACGATGCTTATCAAGAATGTAACACTCTGAGCCGAATACTCGAAAGTATCCAACTTGGGGTTTGTTACCGGTGAGGAGCTCGTATGCCGTCTTGCCGAGTAGCTTGTGCAGATACAAGCGATTTGTTGCATGACAAGCTGTCTCAACCGCTTCCGCCCAAAAGTGTTTTGGCATCTTGTACTCATCAAGCATCATTCTTGCCATCTCGATAAGAGTCCGGTTCTTCCTCTCAACGACTCCATTTTGTTGAGGTGTGTACGTAGCCGAGAACTCATGTGAAATCCCTTCTTCGTCAAGAAAGGTGTCTACATTTGCGTTCTTGAACTCCATTCCGTTGTCGCTCCGAACCTTCTTGATCTTCACGTCAAATTGATTTTGGGCCTTCCTAGCAAAGTTTTTGAAGATATTTTGGACCTGCGATTTGTCATCAAGAAAGAACACCCACGTAAATCTTGAAAAATCATCAACTATGACTAGACCAAATGAGTTACCACCGAGACTCTTGTAGGCATTTGGACCAAAGAGATCCATGTGAAGTAGCTCGAGTGGTCTTCTTGTGGTCATGATGTTCTTAGAGAGATGACTTCCTCCAACTTGTTTCCCTGCTTGACAAGCACTACAAAGTCTGTCCTTGTCAAATATGACATCGTTAATGCCAAGGATATGATTTCCTTTAATGAGTTTGTCAAGGTTTCGCATGCCCACATGACCTAGCCTTCTACGCCACAACCAACCTTTAGAAGATTTAGCAATTAAGCAAGTTCTAGGTTGAGCCTTTTTAGTGAAATCAACAATGTAAAGATCTCCTCTACTTATACCAGTAAAGACCATTTTATGATTATCTCTACGAAACACTTGGCAGTCTACTTCAGTAAATAGGACATTGAAACCAAAATCAGCAAGTCTAGATACCGAAAGTAAGTTGTAGCCAAGAGATTCAACGAGCATGACATTTTGTATGGATCTATCATGTGAGATGGCCACCTTACCAAGGCCAACCACCTTACCCTTTGAATTATCACCAAAAGTGACATAGTTTCGAGGGCCGTCGTTTCCAGCAAGCTCACGGAACATGTCTTTATCTCCGGTCATATGATTAGTACATCCACTATCAAGGACCCATTCCTTTCCTCCAGCCATGTAGCTGCGAAGATTTGCCATAAGACCAAAGTGTCTCATCGCATCATCGAGATCATAGTCACTATCATCATCCTCATCATAGTATCCATGTTCAACATCATTTTGTGATTGATCAATTCCTAGAGAGGGTAATTCATTAGACAAATGATCATCACAATGGTCACCTTTATGAATTCTAATAGCTTCGGATATGATATCGCTAATGATCCCAACATTTCCTATGGCACGCATGAGATTGGTAAGCTCAAATAGACAATCACCAAAGCTAGGATCACTAGAATTCATCTTACTCAAAGCAATAGACTTATGGAGAATTTCGTCTAAATTTTTCAAGGAATAATCTGGAAATCGGTCCTCAAGAAATTTTCATATAGTATAGGCACAATCAAGAGTAGGCAAACTAGCAATCAAAATTTTGGGCAATCCTCTTATGATAAGATTGATGGTTCTAAGATTGCGAATCATGTCAAGATCCTCTTCGGGTGTGGGATGCAAGGGATCAATATGAGGTGCACAAGGGCTAGCAATGTACTTGTTCAAGTGATATTCATTGAAAATCTCAAGCATTTCATTTTTCCACTCATGAAAATATTCTCCATCAAGAATAGGCACTCTATGTCTAAGACTCCCCAAAGTAGACACATCCATCTTCCTCCAAAGGTGTTTAAACCAAGGCAATGGAGACCAAGGCTCTGATACCAATTGAAAGGATCGAGAAGAGGTGTCTAGAGGAGGGGTGATTAGACACTAAGTACCAAAAGTTGCAGTTTTTAATTTCTTTAAGTTGAAGTGGAGTTTTGGCACAAGTTTAAGAAACACAATACATATCAAGCAAGCATGCAAAGATTATATGAGTAGTGGAAAGTAAAGCATGCAACTTGCAAGAATGTAAGGGGAAGGGTTTGGAGAATTCAAACGCAATTGGAGACACGGATGTTTTTGTCGTGGTTCCGATAGGTGGTGCTATCGTACATCCACGTTGATGGAGACTTCAACCCACGAAGGGTAACGGTTGCGCGAGTCCACGGAGGGCTCCACCCACGAAGGGTCCATGAAGAAGCAACCTTGTCTATCCCATCATGGACATCGCCCATGAAGGACTTGCCTCACTAGCGGTAGATCTTCACGAAGTAGGTGATCTCCTTGCCCTCACAAACTCCTTCACTACAAAAAAAGACACATCCGTGACATTTTGGGCCGAACGAATTTTTTTCTGTCATGCATATGACATTTCTATGATGATAATTTTGACAAAACCCGGTATCATCATAGATGTGGTGGGCTCCTACTTCTATGACAAAAAATCATGACAGAAAATGGGCTTTTCGTCCTGGGCGGGCCGGAGACGCAGCTGCATGAAATTCTTTGGGCCGTCCATGATGGAAAAAACCGTGGTAGAAGCGAGGGCAAGGAAAATTTCAGGGAGTTCCCGGTTACGGTGGGAGGTCGGGGGCCGAGCGATGCGCGTTTCTCTCATACACGTACGCGCGTGTGTGCGAGGCATTGGCTGTAACTGAACCCGAGCGAGGCGTTGGGCTCTAACTGAACCCGAGTGATTGCACTTCAGGCTATGCGTTACTGAACCCGAACGATCGATCGATGGCTATTAACTAAACCCAATCGAGCGATTCCTTCGCTACTGCTGCTAACTGAAACCGATCGATGCTGCCTCTGGATGAACAGTGAGCATTGCGGGGGGGGGGGGGGGTGGTTGGATGAATAGTTCCCGGTGGGGGTGGATGAACAGGAACCCGTGGTGTTGCCTCTGGATGAACAGGACCCCGATCGATCGAGCCGGTTGGGGCTCGATGAACAAGACCCCGTGGAGGGCTGGATGAACAAGACCACCCCGTGGAGGGCAGGATGAACAGTATACGGTGGAGGGCAGGATGAACAGTAGCCCGTGGAGGGGTGGTTGAACAGGAGCCCGTGGAGAGGGCTGGTTGAACAGTAGCCGGTGGAGTAGCGCGCGGTGGGGGCTGGATGAACAGGAGCCCGTGGATGAACAGTCGCAGGTGGAGGCTGGAGGAGGTCGACGGTGGATGAACAGTAGCTCGTGGAGGCTGGAGGGGGTCGACGGTGGAGATGAACAGTATCCCGTGGAGTCCCGTTTTGTGGTACGCCACATCCCTACCGATCAACAGGACCCCCGTTTCGACCGTAGCGCTCCAACACAAGTCCGTTTCGTCTGTTTTGCAGTATGCCACACCCCTCCCGATCAACAGGACCCCCGTTTCGACCGTAGGAGGTCCGTTTCCTCCATTTTGCGGTACGCCAGACCCCTCCCGATCAACAGGACCCCGTTCCGAACGTAGGAGGTCCGTTTCCTCCATTGTGCGGTACGCCAGGCCTCGTTTCCATCGCCTATTCCGTCCAAGCCCTTCCGATGAACACCACCACACATTCCGTTCCGACCTAGCCGGTTGGCTCCCACGCGTTCCGTTGCCTCCCCATGAACACGACGCATTCCGTTGCCTCCCCATGAACACGACGACGACGTTGTTTCTCCGTTCCGACCCAGCAATGTACACGAGCCCTGGACGTACATATGCGCGAGTAGGCGTTCGAGACCCCGCCCGTATGTACACATACGTGGCCGTATTTTATTTCTTGCACCCTGGCCGCTGTACGTACGTGAACATGCTACGTGCGCGCCTCTACATCGACCAGTATGTACGTACATGTTCGCAACCAGAATGACAACGCTACGTACACTTCGACCAGGTGGGTCCCGACTGTCACGCACTTCCTTGCCTCCGAAGATGTAGCTGGTGGGTCCCAGCAGTCAGGGGGCGAATTGTTTTTTTGGCCCGGACGCACTTCCCTGCGTGTGAAGATGTAACTGGTGGGTCCCAGCAGTCAGGGGGAAATGTTTTTTTCATGAAATACAGTGGCCCGTCCAGTGGGTCCCAGCTGTCAGGTGGAGGAATCATTATTTTCTGCGTAATAAGGAGGCACTTCCTTGTTGTGGCCGTGGACCCAGCTGTCAGCCTCTCCATGTACAGTCCACGTCCGATGGAAGTCGTTCCTTGACCACGTTGACCATGCTGCCCGAGAGCACCAGGGCGGTGGACGACGGCGAGGCCTGGGAAGGGGACGACACGAAGGCAGGGAAGACTCGGCAGTTGTTTCCCACGCTGAGGGGAGTACGACTGTATGAGGGTTTACTGGTTCGTCTGCCATCGCCGGAGAATAACAGCAGGTGTGGGTGAGTAGAGGGATGGCTAGGCCAGCGATGGGAGTACGGTCGGGCGGTGAGGCCTGCGCGGCAGCACAGCCGGCCGCGAGGAGGAGGGAGCAGGCAGTCCCGCCGGCGCTTGTTTGAGCGGCTCGAGCAGGAAGAGCAGAGATTGAAGAAGCACGATGGCCGTTTGATGGACATCCAACAGTCAGTTCTTGTGCGTCAACCGTTTTTTAGGAAAGCCTCAAATCTGTGGAAAACAACATACAGCCCATCTGCCATTATTTCTAATAATTTATAGCCCATTTGCTAATTCTTAAGGTTTTTTTGCAGCCCATATTCTTTTTGTTAGCATTACAGCCCATATTGTGGCAACGGTTAAAAAATTATACGAAATTTTGCATATTTCGGTGCGGTCCGAACTCTTTTTAATCCCGAAATTTCGACTCACATTCAAACTGGTTTTAAAAATAAATGTATATTAATATAAAATCCAACAAATTCTCCACGCATAAAAATTAATGTAACTTAAAATCTTGAAATGAAAAAAAGATATTTGAAACTAATTGTCGGTTTGATGTGTTTTAAAAATGTACAACCCATTTCTCAATACTGATGGGCCATTTTCTCGGCCAGCCGAATGAAAGCTCTCCTCGTCTTGAAAGATTTGTAGCCCAACAGGCCTAACAAAGCGACTTACTTGGAAAATCACAAAAAACTGTGCTGTGGCCGTGGACCCAGCTATCAGCCTCTCCACGTACAATACTCTTTCGATGGAAGTCGTTCCTTGACCACGTTGACCATGCCGCGCGGAGAGCACCACGACGGTGGACGACGGCGAGGCCTAGGAAGGGGACGACGCGGCCGTGGAAGCCCGCGCGGAGAGGACTACGAGGGTTCACTGGTTCAGCTGCGGTGTGAGGCTGTCGTCGCCGCAGGGCCTGGCCAGCGGTGGGAATAGTAGGGGCGGTGAGGCCTCTGCGGTAGCACAGCCGGCCACGGGAGGCAGGAGCATGCGGCACGACCGGCTCTGCTTTGGGCGGCTGAAGCAAGAAGACCAGAGGTTGAAGAAGCACTACGGCCGTTGGATGGACATCGTACGGTCACTGGAGCTAGAATCGTTCATATTGACTAAGTTGACAAAGCCCTTTGTCCCCGTCAACTTAGTAGGCCCACAAGTCAGCCTCCCAGCAAGGTGGGTCCCAGCTAGTCGGGGGAGTATTCATTTTTTTGTGCGTAATAAGGAGGCACTTCCGGTGGGTCTGAGCTGACAGCGGCGGGAACATTTTTTTCACGAAATACGGTGGCCCGTCCGATGGGTCCCAGCAGTCAGGGGGAAACGATTTTTTTGCAAAATACTGGTGGCCCGTTCGGTGGGTCCCTGCTGTCAGGTGGAAGAATCATTATTTTCCGCATAATAAGGAGGCACTTCCTTGCTGCCGCCATGGACCCAGCTGTCAGCCTCTCCACATACAGTCCACGTCCGATGGAAGTCGTTCCTTCCACGTTGACCACGCCGCGCCAAGAGCACCAGGGCAGTGGACGATGGCGAGGCTTAGGAAGGGGACGAGGCGGAGCCGGTGAAGACGCAGCAGTGGATGCCCATGCGGAGAGGAGTATGAGGGTTCACTCGTTCGGTTGCGGTGTGAGGCTGCCGTTGCCCCAGGGCCTGGCTAGCAGTGGGAATAGTAGGGGGCGGTGAGGCCTCCACGGCAGCACAGTCGGCCATGGGAGGCAGGAGCAGGTGGCATGACCGGCACTGCTTTGGGCGGCTGGAGCAAGAAGACCAGAGGTTGAAGAAGCACTACGGCCGTTGGATGGACATCGTACGGTCACTGCAGCTAGAATCGTTTATATTGACTAAGTTGACAAAGCCCTTGGTATGTCAACTTAGTAGTCCCACAGGTCAGCTTCCGAAATGGTGCGCCCCAGATGTCAGCGGGAGGAATCATTTTTTGGGCGGGTGAAGCTAGAATATCCGAGATTGAAGAAGAAGCACGGCATCCGTTGGATGGACATCCAACGGCCACTACTGCTAGAACCGTGTGTTGACTATAAGTTGACAAAGCCTTGCATACGCGTCAACTCTGTTTTTTTAGGGGACGCGTCAACTTAGTAAGGCCAGAAGTGTGTGGCAGAGAACTTATAGCCCATTTGAGATTTGTAAGAATGTGTAGCCCATTTTTGAATTCTAATGGAATTTACTACAGCCCATTTACAGTTTGTTAAAAGTACAGCCCATTTCAACCAACCGTTCAAAACAGAATTCAATAAAATTTCCCACATTTTGAAGGGATCCGAAATATTTTTATCCCAAAATTTATAGTCAGATTAAATACAATTTCAATATAAATTTATATTACGTAAAAATCCAACGAAACATTGCGCTCGCAACAATTAATGAAATTAAAATTTTCAATATCCAAAAATAATATTTTATAAAGTAATCACATGTTTGGTGCATTTTTTTATAGTTACTGCCCAGTTTTTATAATTACATCCCATTTATTATTTCTTAAAGCCCATTTTCTTGTTAAGCCTAATGCATCCCTCCTAGGAAAGATTTGCAGCCCAGCAGGGCGGAGAATAACAACTTGACCTTGCCTGGGTATTCCTAAAAAAGTATAGCTGGGCTAGTCATTTTCAGCTTGAAAAAAAATTAATATCTGGGCTGGATATCTGACCTGGGCTAGACGGGCCACAGCCCGCCCAGTTAGTACCTGCAGTGATGTTTTCGTTGTTGTTCAGAGGAGAAAAATTAATATCTGGGCTAAATATCGAAAAACTCTGCAGTGCTCACACCTCAAAAACACAAATACTGCTCGAGCTGCTTTGTCCCAGCTGTCGGCCGCTTCTTGTGCAATTCTCTCGTTTATTGACTAGTACTATATAGGTTGATAATGGTGTGGGACCGTGATGTCAGGAAACCAGGGGGAAGCAAAATAAATAACTCCAGCGAGCGCTTCCACCTCTGCCTCGTTGTCTCCCGTGGAAACCCCTTTCCTCCCTTTTTTTTGGTCGGGCAAGGACCAATGCATGCAGCACGTCCATGCGGTTATTAGGCAAGAAATAAAAGCACTTTGCATGCTATGAATTACGATGGCCTGCATGGGTAGCTAATAAGGCATCCTCTTAACTGCTGTGATTAAATGTTGTGTTTAGAAGAGAGAAATGTTCTTCTTTTCCACTAATCTGCTTGCACCTAGGTCGTGATGCACCTTCTAATACGACTTATTCACCTAGACAGAGGGAGTATAGTTTTATACATATATATATATATATAATAAGGAGGCACTTGCGTACGTGAGGCTATGGACTTGGTGGGTCCCCATTGTCATCCTCTCCAAGTCATCTCCTTGCCCGCACGCGCTTTCTGCCTGAAACAGTCAGTGTCGCCCGCCCCGCTTCTCGGTGCAGGCAATTGCTCCGCCTTCAAACGACACAAGTGCCGTCCGTCCGTCCATCTGCCACCCACATTAATGATACGCGGTTGCGGAGGCGGCTACTCCGGCACCACACGTCCATCCCTCCGCCCTCCCGCCATTGCTATATAAACTGTTGCGCCGGCCATAGCCGCAGTCATCTGCATCCGTTCCCTTTCTCCTATCCACACCACTACTGCCCACCATGGCTTCCTCGCGCTCTTCGGGACGGGCGGACGACGGACCACAAGGAGATGGCAGCCATTGCTGCCGACCGGCTGGCCGGCAGGCAGCCGGAGGACGACGACGTCCCAATGGAGAACATGGTAGTCGATGATCCGGCGCCAACCCCCTCCTCCGCGCCATCCTCGCCAGTGCATTGCACCATGACCATCGGCGAGGCCCATGCCCAATATATGGACAGTGTGAGGTAGATGCGTCAGGAGCAGTTCTAGGAGCGGGCGGAGAAGGAGGCGCTGCTCGACTCGTACCGCTCCGCTTGCAAGGGTCGCCTCGAGCGCTGGCGGGAGTGCATGCGGGTGGCGGAGGCTACGACCGCCTACAAAGAGGCTAGAAAAGAGGGCGATGAAGCGGGCGAGGCACTGTTTGGCGAGACCGAGGATGAGGCAGAGGACAATGCCGGCTCCAACGAGTCCCCGCTCTGCTGGCATCGATGAGGCCCTGCTCCGCCGAGGCCCCGCGGCGCCAACAACAAGGCAGAGGACACCGCCGGCTCCGCCGAGGCCCCGCCCCGCCAACAACGAGGCAGAGGACATAGCCGGCTCAGCCGAGGCCCCACCCTGCCGGCAACGCGGGGGAGGATTTCCACCGCTCCGCTGAGGCGCCGCCCGCTGGCAACGAGACAGAGGACATCGCCGGCTCCGCCGAGGCCCCGCCCCGCTGCCAACAAGGCCGCGCGACACAGAAAACGAGTAAGAGTAGAACACAGTAGGTCGCCGCCGCTCGGGTCCAAGTAAGGCCACCGCTGCTACCCTCCTGTTGAAGCCAAGATAGGCGGGTTGACCATTGATGGCCGGTTAGCTTCTTGGCGGCGACGTGGAGTCGGGGAGTTCTGCTGGAGAATAACGCTGCTTCTACTTAACTGCTGGTGCAGTTGGCTGACTAACACATGGGCCCAACAGGCCACATGTCAGTTACGCAACTGCACCTACAGTTAAGTCACTGAAGGTTCTGTTCAGCTCAGCGGGACATAGATGGGTAGCTTCGGTTAATTAATTATACCTCTAGCGCACCCCTTTTTAGTTGAAGAATGTATGAAATGTAATGAAATCTGGCATGTTTATATGAAATCCGACAGTGTATGAATGAATTTATTTCGATTAGTTCGAATTCCTGTATCACTGGCATTGGATGAACATGCAAAACAATATGTACTAGCATTATTCCCAGGGTGATCACCTCGTTTGCAGCAGTTTCACATGTAGTCCCTCCAGTCCTTTCTAGTCTGCATACAAGTTTTGTCTGCAGTCAAAGTATCTCTACTTTGAGCAATCTTATACAAAAAATTATGCACTTTCACAATGTGCGAAGTAAAAAGGAACAGAAGGAGTACAAAGAGTTTGAGCAGGTTTCTAGCGTTTCTGTACATTGCAATCAAACACACAGGCCTGGCAATTCATAGAGAACATTCAAAACAATCGATGATTATGCATCTCAGCGACTCACATGTCAGAGGCAATATTTACTTCACAACTAAAGAATAAAGAAAAAATTGATCGACGCTGCTGATAGCAAGGGCGTCCCATTCGAAAATATCAAACGCATGTCTTGCTAAAATTAATGAGCAAAATTTGACAAGGTTGTCCCATTCCAAAATATCAAATGCCTACAATTGTGGAATGGGCAAGGTTTGCCATCAGTTCGGACATTGACATGGCACCTCGTGCTAAATAAACCAGCTGTTCTTTTTGTGCAGTTCCACCAAAATCAACCAAATTCGCGCGTACCTTGTATGATTTCGCCCTTATATGTTGCAACGCCTTGATCTTATCGGCACCTCCTTTCTTGTGTTGGAAATGAATGATTCGATGTATTCATGAACATTTTGTGCAGTTCCCATTGAAATCAAGCCGAGCACCCCTGTTTGCACAAATACAAAAAAGTGATTAGTATAGAGCAAACTGTACTATGAATTGACAGTTTCAACAGGCACATACATGGTCCATGTAGAGCACACTTTTAGAAAAATGGAACTCACCAGAAAGAATCCTAGAACAACATTGTACTCGCGCATCATAGCAAAAAAATGGAGATTTTGTCAGTCCTTCTGAGCTGAAGTTAGTTTGGTCTTGTGGGGAGTAATGTAACCATCCTTCAACTGCTCCTTCTGATGATAAGATAGACAGGGCTTCTTCATCCTGGCATAATCGGAACTAGTCACTTCACGTACTCCATATTCTTCTTCAGAGGAAGATGATCCTGTTGTGCAAAGACAAGAGGACTACTAAATGCTAGGATCACTGTTTGCTTGAAAAAAAGGAAAGGAAATATTTAAAACATCACAGATGAAGCACTTCTCAAGGACAATACCACTTTTTCATGACTGCACCGGGAGTTGATTTTTGTTTTTCTTCCCCTTGTTCTTCCCCTTCATCACTTGGTTCAATAACAAACAAGCTTCGCCTTCAATGTAAGATTTGGCATGTCAATTAGGGAGCACAACTATAGTACTAAACTTAATTTTCTGATGAAAGTGGCAAAATACAGGCCAGCAGTTGTGAAATATCCTTAACTTACCTCAATGGGATATTACGGTGCACATAGAGATTGGAAGTCTTGTCTCCATTTGTGCAGTTCACTAAAATCAAGCAACATTATCGTACAAGTAGCACAACATATGAATGCACACTGCAGAATCATGTGAAAGAAGGCTAGTACTGACCTCTCATGATGCGGAATTCAAACAACTCACAAGAAGAAGATATGAACCAAATTCGCCTTAACGGATAGGAAGTAAGATCTCCTCTTGTGCAGTTCCACTAAGATCAAGCAATCAAGCAATGTTGTCGGTGTGACATTTTGGTTGAACTGCAAAAAACACTCTTAAAACAAAAGTGTTTTGTGCAGTGCAACAAAAGGTCACAATGGCAACGAGATGAAGCAGATAACCCTATTTACACAGAGGTGCAAAGGAAACAATCAGTGGTCAATAACGGTGGATGACACAGAAGCCAACAAAAAGAAGCATCTACCTTATCTAAATGGGAAAGAAAGCAAGACAATAGCATTTCTCAAACGGTGGCATTGATTAATACTAACATAGAGATTATATTAACAATAAAATTCGTTAAACTTGTAATTTGCTTTTAACTGTGGCATTGCATCAATTTTCCAGCGGAATTATTAGAGGGTGTTTGTTTACAGGGACATTCTGGTGTAGGGACTAAAAAACTCCGTGTCAGTCCCATCTAAACCAAAGAGGAGGGACTTTTAGGGACTAAAAGTGGGCATTTGGGACTAAAGAAAGAAGACCCCGAGGGAGTCTTTTTGGGACTTTTTCCAACAATTGCCCCTGCCATGCATCGCACCTTGTATCTATTAGTTCATTACTAGGGGTAACATGGTCTTTTAGCATGTCATTTAATAACCTCTAGTCCATGTTTAGTCCCTGGAACCCAGCAGGTAGGGACTAGGGAGTTTTTAACCAAACATGGCCTTCGATTAACAATAGCTAATGAGTTGCACGAGACAGTGGACGCACCAGCACCATGTGCATCTACCGATGTACTGTGGTCATGTACAGTCTGTTGCAACAAAGAACAAGAAACCAAGGAGCATATTTGTGTTGGTCCCAGTTTTGTTATCTTTAGACGCCTTTCCCTATGTGAGCACAGCAAATCTAGTCCTGCTCAAACTCTACAGCCTTGTCCCTTCCTTTCCTTTTTTGAACTAGTACTTTCGCCCCTTCCTTTCCTCTTTGAACCACGTCCTAGATTTATGCGATACAACTTTCCCCATTACTTTCCCCCATTCCTTTCCTCTTTGAACCACGTCCTAGATTAATGCTATACAACTTTCCCCCTTCATTTCCTCTTTGAACCACGTCCTAGATTCATGCTATATACAACTTTTCCCACTACTTTCCCCCACTCCTTTCCTCTTTGAACCACGTCCTAGATTCATGGTATACATGCAGCTAGAGCAATTCATGTGGAGTAAGTAAATTACACCTTAAGGTTCTTGGGGCGTGGTTCGGTGGGCGACGGGACGACGGCAAAGAAGAAGGGGTCGGAGGCCCTCCCGCGCCGCCGCTGGGTGGAAAGTGAACAGCTGCGCCGGTAGTCCCTCGCCGATGGCGACAGCGTTAAGCCTCCTTCCCTTCCTGGCGGACGAATCCTGCCGGCTCTTTGAGAAGCAGTGAGGGGAGAGAGAGGCAAACGTAGTCTTGTTTAGATCTGGAGAGGGCGAGAGAGTGTGGAGAGAGCAACTACAAGCGTTGAGGCTCCAGCGGAGAGGGCGAGAGAGTGAGCGAACAGGCTAACCAGCTACACAACCCTCCCGTTATGTTCAACGAGAGGGGAATAACCTTTTATACATTCCTGCATTCGTGTGACAAGCATGTTGTTTTTGTGTGTGTGTGGGAGTCATTGGGATTTCAATCATAATCGTGTCATGTGGCTTTGGTGGTAAGACTATCCACAGTGGTGCAGAAATAATGCATCCTTAGTCACCTTACCTCTCTCCATGTAGTATGTTGGGTCCCACCAGCCAGAGGGTGAAACAAACAAATTAATAAGAAAAATTAAAAGCGCCAGCGATGTATCTTACCTCACACATCTCGCTACTGCTCGGGAACACTGTCCAATTGATCCCTCTGTTTGCTCACGTACTATTTTAAGTGAATCCTTATTATAACATGCACACAAATTTTGGCCACTTGTATTCGACTTAAGTCAGTGTGCCACCGTACCTCGTATACTTACTACTCCCTCCGTCTAGGTGTAATAAGTCACGTTAGAAGGTGCAACGGGACCAAGGTGCGTGCGTGTGCGTGTGTGTCTGTGTGTGTGTGTGTGTGTTTAACACCATGTGTGTGTTAGAGAGAGCGACAAATCGACCTACTCCTACAGAGAGATGTTGTGTAGTGTACGATTTTAGCCGCGAGAGTCGGTGCATCCTCTCATTTCCGGGCGTGTCCGGTAGGGACATGCGGACAGCTGCCACGCCCGCTACTGACCAGCCTGGCCCACCCAAAGCCCCTCCATCGCCCGTGCGCGCTTCCCGCCCGAAACGGTCAGCACCGCTCCAAAGAACCGGTGCCGCATTCATGCCCAGGCAGAGCGGACGCGACCTCTCACTAGCGCAAGAGTGATGGTTGCTTCGTCCGTCCAACTTACTGCTGGGTCTATGTGATTTGACGGCTCATTGGTCTTTGTTACTGAGGTGGTAGGACTGCTGGATGTCCCACGCTTTCGGCGAAAGGAGGTATACTACTACTACTAGATTACAATTTTCTCCATTCTTACAGCGGAGGCATGCAAGAGCAGTGAAAACATGCAGGCTCAGTGATTACATGGCCCACCTCACACTACTATCATCGTGCGACACCTAACTCTTTACATAGTACTCCCTCCGTTCCTAAATATTACTAGATGAGTCCCGCGCGTTGGCGCGGAACAGCGGTATATATCTCTACACAAAATTATCGATTTCATAGAACAAAAAAAACTCTATAACCGCATGACAAATGTGGTGGACAAACTAAATAAACTCCCATCATCATTTAGATCATCCCACGTAAGGAAAAAAGATCAGCCAACTCCTTAACTCCTACTGCATAATGGGATTATATTTTTCTATTTGACATGTTAATGGGACTTAAAAGCTCACTTACATGCATGCTACCGGTGCATGCTTGCATGCAGACATGTTGATGTGATTTAAAACCCACTCACATGCATGTGGCATGGTATTTCTACATGATTGCATGTGGCTTAGTGCGGAGCCTCTCAACGTCAAGATCAGACGGCTATTATGGACTGATTTACTTCATCTAACGGCTACATCAATTTTGATGACGTGGCTCAAGGATAGGATAGAGAATTCCTAGTAGTGGGGGCTAGCTATTACTAGTAGATATAAGTCTTTGTAGATATTCCACTACATACGGAACAAAATGAATGAATCTACACTTAAAATGCATCTATATACATCCGCATGTGGTTCATGGTGAAATCTCTACAAAGACTTATATTTAGGAACGGAGGAAGTACTAGTATAGTACGTACTGTAATTTATCAGCGAGATAAATTTGTACAATGCTATGAAGCTTCCAGCTTCTGTTACATGTATCTTGCATCCAAGGTTGCCCGTTGCAACATTTCATCAAATACAAAGGAGACTAACATGCATGCTATTGCATCTGAATGATTGACAGATCATAGCAAATATGTACTCCCTCTGTTCCAAAATAAGTTTCTCAACTTTGTGCAAACTTTAGTACAATGTTGTACTACTACTAAAGTTGACACTTATTTTGGAATAGCGGCAGCTAAAGAAAAAAATGATCCATGCAGTCCCTAGCCCTTGAACCGTGAACCATGACCAGGCTTCAATTTGCTGGCAACGTTCGATCTTCCTAATAAATGAAGTTTGCAACCTTTTGACCATCGGATCATTTTGTGCATTTTCACCAAAATCGAGATGAGCATCCCTGTGGCAAAGAAATTGAACAAGCGTGATTAGAATAAGATTACTGGGACTAGTTGATGAGACATAAACTCATCACAAATACAGTACGTAGAAGCCAGTAGAGGTATGTGCGGGGCAAAGAAGTAGAGAAATATCCACAGGGAGTGATGTGGGCAGCTGGAGCAGTGGTGCAAGCCGGCTGTAAAGGGAGTTGTACCTGAGGGACGTAGCTCAACCTTGAGGAGGGCGGCGGGAGGCGGCAACTTCCCACGTGGCGGCAGTGAGCAAGGGACAAAGGCAACCTCACCGGCTTTGTGAGAGAGAATGGCAGGGACCCCTGATCGGGACGTGTCGACAGTGGGTTTTCACCGTCGGCGATGGCCACCGCATCTACACTAAGCATCCACCCCTTCCCCAAGCGGACGTGATCCGCCGGGATGTTAGAGATGTGGCCACAGTCGTTTTGTGCGAGAGAGTGTGAAGAGAGCAACCCCAGCAAGCAACTTTGTAGGCTGGCCCGTCCTGACTATGTACTCCTTTTCTCTCCATATGAACCTATCATATTGCGTACGTGCCACTGAAGAAAAAAAACTTTATTTATAAATGACGCGGCACCTACTACTCGTTCTCCTATAACCTTGCGCTTGGCATCTCCAAAATATTGACCTTGCGATTGGCTCTTCGCCTCTTCGGGAAGTCGAGCAATAATGGTAGTGCAGTATATATCGTTCTGGCTATATGAGACCGAATGAATTGCTGCGCGTCCACCATGTGGGCGAGGGTCGAGGGGCGAGGGAGAGTGCTACATACGGAGCAAAATGACTGAATCTACACTCTAAAATACGTCTATATACATCAGTGTTTGGAGTATGTACTAGTAGTTCATATTGAAATCTACTAAAGGACATATATATTCCAAACAATATGATATAATATCTATAACCAAGGTAGTAGGGAAGAGGAGTAAACGGAGGGAGTAGTAAATTTTTCTCCTCGTCCTGCGAGCCACCGCGCGCATGGGCGAGGGAGCGGGCGTAAGGCGTAGTAAGCAAGCTTCACCTCATCCTGCGAGCCACCGCGCCCGTGGGCGGGGGAGACGGCGTACTAAGCAAGCTTCTCCTCGTTCTGCGAGTTGATGGGACACATCAAAAGTACTCCAGTGTATAGAGCCTTGCCTCTAAGGTAGGCCCCACATGGTTTGCCTCTTTTTTTTTAACATAACACGTCAAGTCACAATTTGTTTGTTCACCCGTGGTAGAAGATCCTCCCTCCACCAAGTGGACAACCAGTACACGTGCCAAATTACCACGTGGGCTGCCTTTTTCGTACAGAAATGAGCTCCACCGTGTACCCGCGCGGGTGTGGTTGGGAAAGAGACGGGAGTACGTGCGCCGTGCATGCACCTCTTCTCTTCGTGCACGTTCCCCACCTACGTTGGTCTGTGTGAGAGATACAAACCGCGTTCATGAGTGTTTTTTGTTTTGGGTTGGGGGTGGGGTGGGGGGTTGATTTCATGAATTATTTGTGGGAATATGTGTTGATGACATCTCAAACAAAATTTTGCATGCAATGTGTGTGAAATGGAGGCCTATCCATATCATACATAGATGGTCGGGCAATCCACGAGAAGAGAGGGAGGGGTCATAGCTATCGATAGAGTCGAAGAGAGGATCAAGTGGGTGGGTGCGAGATCGATGAAGAGAGCCATCGAAATTGTGTGTGTGTACAAGTCAAAGATATAGGGCGACTTGCCTACCGAAACGTTAAGGGCACACGTCAAGTTTGTGTGTGGCAGGGAGACATGACTAGAGCGCTCGATGTATCGGTGTGTGTGGGGGGAGGGGGGTGGTGGGAGGGGTAGGCATAGGCCTAACTATAGAGGTAGAACGACTCGTATGTGTGTTGAGAAGGAGAGACCCAACTATGTCTTGAGGGAGATCGTTCGACATCCATACATAAGTGAAGGACGGGAAATATGATGGGAGTGAGATAGAGGAGAGAGAGAGGGAGGGAGAGGGGTAGAGTGCTGGATGGGTGATGGAGTTGCTTCTCGAAGATGGTGGGAGAGGCCTACTAGAAAAACTGAGGGTGGAACTGCAATGTTATCAATAAGAGTGGGGATGTGTTTCTGTGTGTGCCTGTGCGCGATAGATCTGTCGGGACGCATCCATGGATGATGAAGGGGAACCATGTGTTTGGTAAGCAAACCTAACTAGATTGGTAGATCAATTGTAGTTTGTCACAGGAAGGGAGTGACACAACTAATGAGGTAGATCGATTGTCGTGTGGGTAAAAACGAGTTATAAGGACCTAGCTAGCTATATGTATAGCGAGAGATCGGTCGCTGTACGTCCATTTGTTAGAGGCTAATAAGGCCCAGCAAGACGGATAGACAGAGAGAATGGAGCTAGGAGGTGGTGCGAGAGGCCCAACTACTAGCTAGATAGGGGGAGGAGTGTGTGGTTGTGAGAGTGCGATGAAAAGAGGGGCGAGAGTTTACATGTGTGTCTGACCGTATGAGAGACACGAGGCAAGGACACATAAAGGAGGAGATTGAAGGTATGTTTGTATGTTGTAGGCAGGCATCGCTAGAGAGGTTTATCGATCGGTGTGTGTCGGAAAGGAGTTGTGGAGACTCTGGGAGAACGACCTAAAGAAAAAAATGAATGTGCCCGGTGGATAGAATGCCGAGGGAGGGGGAGGGCAAGGAGGGCGTGTGCATGCACGAGAGAAAGTTAGTGGTAGCTACAAAGGTTAGAGGATTGTGTGGGTGTAAGAGACTAACAAAGATCATAATTTGATATGAAAGCGGATTCATATATTTGAATAGGAGATCATAGTGTTTTAAACATTGCATGCATGAATATAGCGGTGATACACATGTTGTGCACATGTTATACCATAATGTGATAATGCATGGTGTTTGCAACTCACAGCTAAATGCCAAACAATCTAAACCATACTATACATCAAACAATCTCACATTTTATTTGAATTTGTGATAATATGTGGCGTTTGCAGCTTACAACTAAATATCGAACAATCTAAACAATACTATATATCGAACATTCTCACATTTTATTTGAATTTGTGGTAATGTGTGGTGTTTGCAACTCACATCTAAATACTTGTAGGCGTAGGGGGCGGGGCACCATACATAATGTGATAAACACATTATACATATGAGACATGGTTTAGATTATGAAGATCTAGAAATGTAATGTGATTTGAAATCAAAATAAAGTGGATTCAAAAAATCTAGTTCGAGTTCATATAGTACACATAGTTCATATGTAACTCGAGACTAATCATGTGGTGTGATGTGAAGATAATACACAAACGATGGTTTAACTTGACAATAATGATGATTGTCGATCTTATTAAAACATAGAAATGAATTCAAATGCTTTGACTTCACAACAATCATTACTGTAGATCTTATTCAAATAGAGAAACGAATTCAAATTTAGTTCATATTGATGCGGTAGTATATATGTTTGGAATGCACTAAAACGTTCATTTGAGTAGTAGGTTGCATGCATTATACACGTAGCGAAATATTTTAATTGAACATAACATGAATTGAAAGTTTTGAATGACATTTGTAGGGCGCATTGATTTGGTACAGTGCATGTTAGGCTTGTCCGGAAATTTCAACCCGCGCCTTGTTAGCCCGAAATATTTAAGATATATCTGTCTCGTTGTGCTCCGGCAACTCCCTCCATCTCAACCCGCGCCTTGCTATTCCGAAATTACAAAGCGCGCGAAAACTCCCACCTCCTGTGAAATCCCAACACGTGAAATGCCCGTGGTACCCCTGAACCGAAAGAACCGCCTCAAATCGGTGGGGGTACTTTCGTAACTTACCCCACATTTCGGACAAGCGCGTCTCTAAGCCATGGTTCCCCACTGCCATCCCATCCGCCCACCCATTCGTACACCGAGGCCACGAAAACCCGCGACGAAACCCCACACCCTGCTCCGTCCGCAACTCAGCCAGAGCCTCTTCCCTGACGACGTCGTCCATAGCAACACCTCGACGTCCCTCATCCACCGTACCGGATGAGGATCCGTCGTCGATCTCATCGTCCCGCCGGTTCAGCCACGCCGTCCTCCACCTCCAAGGAGCTGCCACGACGTTCCCCTCGTCTTTCGTGCCACCTCCATTCCCACACCGCCGTCTTCACCTGCACCACCGAAAGAGCATCATCATCACCGTTTCCTCGGATGAAGCTGCGGCCTAATCGGCGCCACCAAAGAGGTTGTACACTAATCGCCACATTTTCTTCTTGATTCGATCTCACGGTGCTGCCGGCGCTCGGTCCCGAGCCGACACGGCACGACTCCATCCACGGCGGCGTCGCCGGCCACTTCCTCCACGGCGTCGCTCCCTCGGCGGCGACGTCCACATCAGTAGGACATGCTGCTGCCTTAGCTCTCGCTCGCGCTGCTGCTCTGCTCTTGCTCTCGGTCCCCTGCCTGGTCTGCTCTTGCTATTGCTCGTGCTCGCGCTGCTGCTCTCGCTCTTGCTCTTGCTTGCGATGCTGCTCCGATTTAGCTACACTTCACTCTGATGCCGCCGGGGTGAAGGAAGAACCAGCCACAGCGGGGAGGGGGCTCGCCGGAGAGGTACCCCACTATCTATCTTAGGGTTCAGGATGGGGGCGGTGGTCGCCGGCGTTGGCGGAGCGTTGGCGGGGCGGTGGCGTGGGGATCGCCGGAGAAAACGCTCGGCACGGGGGTCCTAGAGGGATGGCCGGGGCGGCGGCGGACCGGCGGGGAGGAGTGTTTTCGGGGCGGGCGGGGCGGCGCACCGCGGGCGGCGGGGGGCTGCTGTTTGGCCGGCTCAGGGGGTGGAGGTTGAAGATGAACTGCAGGCCCTTGATTTCGTATCCAACAGCTGCAAAATCGACTGACCAGAGATGAAAAAGTCAGTCGACCGACGTGTAGCCACACCTTGCTAGTGCGTCCAGTTTCGACAGCAAAATTCAGTTTCGACAGTTAAGTTCAGTTTCGACAGTTAAGTTCAGTTTCGACGGTTAAATTCAGTTTCGACAGTTAAGTTCAGAGATGAGCGGCTGATGTATTTTACATCTAGCACTTTGTGATTATGTATTTTACATCATATACTGGAGATGCTATTAGAGTTCCACTCAGGTTAACATTGTTCATTGTCTCTCTTGTCCTGCTTCAGCCTCGGCGTTGTACAACTCACCGGAGCTGCTCCAACGACGAAACCCTCCATCACAACGGAGCGGTACCTCGGACTCCATCTCCAGACGCCTAAGATCTTCTTCCCCTCCTCCGACAGCCTAGTCAGCCGGAGCATCCTCACCGGCCAACCCAATCATGCTGAGATCGACATGGCTTCGCCAAAGAGGTTGTACACTTGTTGCATCTCTTTTTTACTCTACATGTTATATATATTGTCCACGGAGCACACGGATTTGTTCCTTTAGTGTCTCCTTGAAAGAAAAAATGTAGGAATTTTAATTTTCACTTGTCCTCCTTTTCAAATTCCTATTCATGAAGCACAAGACTAAGAGATAGTAGCATAATAGCATTATAACTGTACATTTTCTTGTGGTTTGACTTAATCTGACCATGCTTCTTTGCATCGTGTGATCTTCCAATTGTTGTGAATCAAACACCCAGATTGGCAGAAATCCTGTGTTTTTAAATTCTCTGTTTTGCACGTGCATTCCCATCCCATTCCTGTCTATTTCCTATCCCTGCATTGTTGTAATCCTCCAATTCAAATGTGCCCTTACAGAATTACTTCTCTTATAGATAGTTGTCAAAGAAAACCTTGCGTGGTTTGTCCCGCTCCTGCTGCGCCGTCGTCCACCCCAGCTCAGCTGTTCCAACAACAGAAGGGTCCAGCACAACAGGGATCCAGCCTCCAAACTGTCTTTCGCCGCCTCAGATCTTCTTCCCCGCCACTGGCAGCCATCAAAACTGCACTACCATCATCAACCGAGCAGATGACCTCGAGGACTACACGGGTCCGCAAGAGAGGTCGCACTCTTTCGTGTCTGTTTACGTTATGCATTGCTTAATATTACATGCTACTTTATCGTCCTGTTCACCGATTAGGCTCTGAGTCAGCTCCAAACTAATGGTCAAACTTGAGTTTTTAAGTGGTTGTGGGGTACATATCGGGGCCGCTATCAATAGTATCTATCTACTATCTGGTTAATCTCCGGTGTCTACTATGAAGTTTCATGTTGGGTGGGAAACAAACAGTAAAGAAGCCATTATCTATATTTTTTAACTAAAGCCATTATCTGCCTGCTATTATTGGTTTTCGGTCTATCCACAGGTTGCTACCATCACTCTGGATTTCTGCATGCACTCCTTACATAATTCACTATGTTTTATTCCTATGCATGACAGTTATTGTAAACAATGGAACTGAACATGTAGAGCAAAAGAGACGAGCCTTGTGTGGCAATAAAATTTCATGCAGACGTCGCTCCATGGAAGGCGCAAAGGTAGCCCCCCTCCATGCATTTCGGATTGTAATCGAGAGGAAGATATCTGTTCTGAGGGGGATTCAGAAGGAGAAGACAACTCCTATTTACCCCCTGAGGTCTTCGCTCTAACTTGGCATGCTGATGTTGGTTATATCATGCATACGGTGTCTTGCATTGCTTACTTTATACATCAAATATGTCATCTGCTTAGTTTAGACATCCTTTGTGCGAATGCCATCTATTTAGTTTATTCATCGTTTATGTGAATTATGCAATGCCATCTTGTTTAGCCAGGCATCATATATGTGAATTTTGCAATGCCATCCTGCTTAGCCAGTCATCTTATATGTAAATTATATCAGGCCATCCTTTTTTTGTTACATATTACATTTGTCAACAATGTTATTACATTCAACTGCTCTTCGTGTGCATCAACCATTTGACACGGTGATGGCAAATTCTGGAGTGAAAACAAGGTCTTCAGAGCAGACTATGCTATCTGACGAAGCGCATATCTCGCTGGTTACGGATAGCTCCTCAGAGGAGGATTCGGAGACAGATGACCAGTCCTATTCCCCCCCCCCCCGAGGTGTATGCTCTAACTTGGCAGGGTTATGTTGCTCATATCGTGCGTATGGTGTCTCGCATTGCTATGTAATTTGATTAGTTTAGACATGCTTTGTGTGAATGCCACCTGTTCAGTGTATAATTACCATATATGTGAATTATGCATTGCCATCTTGTTGCAAGACATTATATATGTGAATTATACAATGCTATCTTGTTGCAAAGGCATTATATATGTGAATTATGCAATGCCATGTTGTTTAGCCAATCATCATGTATGTGAATTATATCATGCTATCATTTTTTTGTATTACGTGTTCCATTTGGCGACAACGTTTGTATGTTCAACTACTCTTCCTATGCATCAGCCATTTGAAGCGGTAATGGAAGTATATGGAGTGAAAACAAGGTATTCAGAGCAGACAATGCTACCTGCTGAAGCAGACATCTTGCTGGTTACAGAGAGCTCCTCAGAGGAGGATTCAAAGACTGATGACCAGTCCTATTTTCCCCCTAAGGTCTATGCTCAAACTTGGCAGGGTTATATTACCCATGTCATGCATGTTGTCTTGCATTGCTTTATTTTTACATCATATATGGATTGCCATCTGCTTACTTGCTTACTATATAAATCATATATTTGAATTATATCATGCCATCATGTTTACATAGTACATACACATCATCTATCTAAATTATGGCATGGCAACCCATTTAATAAAGACATCATGTAGTTATATCATCTCATCCTGTTTAGTATTTACAGTCATCATATTTTGAATTATGGCATTCTATCCGTGAATGTATGTGAATTATGGCATGCCAACCTATTTAATAAACACATTATATAGTTATGTCATGTCATCCTGCTTACATAGTCTCATATTTTGAACTATGTCTTTCCATCTTTTTTAGTTAGCCATCATAATGTGAAATTGTGTCATGCTATCTTGTTTAGTTAGCCATCATATATGTGAAATTGTGTCATGAAATCCTGTTTGGTTAGACAACATAAATATGAATTATTTCATGCCCTCTTTTATTCCCCACTATCCATTGCACCTGTCTATCATACAATGTCTATACTTTCAATTACTTTTCTTGTTTATCAGCCATTTGAATTGGAGAGCGTGATGGCAGTATCTAAGGGAGTAACAACACGGTCTTCAGAAAAGATAGTGCTACCAGTTGATGCAGATAGAACCACGGTTGTACTTGCCCAAGTAGCAGATCCACCACACATAACCCAGACTCTCGCAGATTGTACCCCTACCCAGTTGGACAGAGAACCAGCTACACCCCTTCTAACCCCAACCCCGGCAGATAGTAACCCAGTTCTAGTTAACACAGCACCGTCTCCATCACAGAGCACCCAAACACGAGCAGTTAGTAAGGGAACTGCAGTGCCCAAAGCACGAGGACCACCACTCCTAATCCCAACTCAACGCTTAAAGGAGAAGAAGATTTGTTCTCAGGTCAGGTTCTGTAGCTATGGTTCATACTCCTTTGCTCTTGCATGACTGTATTTACTCATACCAACTATTTTCAAATTTGAAGGATGGAATTGAAACTCCAATGGCGCAACAGGTATGTTTTAAACCTGTTTCTTTAACTGGTTTGCTGTTGTAACCTGCTCTATGTTGATTTCAGTTTCAATTGAATAAACAGTTATGTTCTCATGTCATGCACATTACAAGTGTTGTTATTGCTCTATAGTTACCCACACTTATATTCTGTCTATTCTGCTTTGTCTTGAACAAATATTATTTGAACTGTGTCTCTATCTTGATTTGGCAACAAAAACTAGAATGGTATAGACCATAAAGTGACCATGGTACATAGATATATGTTTGTTTCATGTTGTTATCCTGTCCACTTTACTACTGAACTCATTTACCAAAATGAGTTTCATATACAACATGATAAACATGTGATGTGTCTGCTTGTTTCTCTTTTAGAATGCGGACAAAATATTGGAGAATAGTACCGTGTTATCCAATGGTAAAGGAAGTAATGCAGATAAGGTTCAAGATAGTGAGACATCCATGTTGGTCTCCAAGAAAGCTGATAAAACTATCTTGACGGTAGTGAGGGAACCTAAAAGTCCTGTCTTGATGTAGTGTTCGAGTTACTGGCCACTACTGCTGGCACAAGCTCTTCGAACTCGCTGCCTAAATCAGTTCGTCTTCTTGAGTCTCAACTTCAAGTTGAAAGACATCGATCAGATGTGCTGCGATAGGAAGCTGAAGGACTGAGGAAGTCCCTACAGAATTTAGATGCATATTTTCTGGTGCAACAGCAAGCGCTGGAGGATTTAAGCGCCAAACAAGAGAAAGTTAATAAGCTTGCTAAGCATCTTGCCAGCATTATGGGTACCCAGGATATTGTTTCTTGAGATCTTTTGAAGTGGTTTCAGTTCTGGATTTGTTTTGCTGCGGCGTTTATTTGCGCTGGTCGCCAACTTTGACAACCAGTGTATATGATATGCTGCTTTGTTCCCTATATTTGCACTGGTGGCGAACTTTGATGCCTAGTGGATGTAATATGTGTAATAGACGTGATAGCCTAGCGTTAGTTGCTTGCTTATTTGTTTGCTTATAGTCATTGCAGTTCTTTTTCCGCGGTTAGCTAGTGGCTGCAATAACCTATTTTTTAAAACTAGGCCACAATAACCATGGGCTAATATTTACTATAGTGACACTAGGCCTCCTACTGGCCGTAGAAACAGTGGGCCTTCTACGGGCTGTAGAAACAATGGGCCTTCTATGGGCTGTAGAAACAATGGGCCTTCTGCGGTCCATATTATCAATGGGCCTTATACGGGCCGTATAATCGATTGGCCAAACATGGGCTAAACAGACCACATTATGGCCGTAAACGGGCTAGAGTTGGAATCGTCCGTTCATGGGCCGACTATAATGGGCCATCATTAATAGGCCGTATTTGATGACGCTATGAAATCGGCCCAACGTATTAATGGACCACAAACGGGTCGACTGTAACCACATGCTGAATTTGGCCCACAAGCAGAAAATGACAGTAACGGGCCGTAAGTAAACGAATGCTGGAAATGAGCCCAAGAATAAATGGGCTCTGAGAAGGCCGAAAGATAACATGGGCTGGAAACAGCCCAACGGAATAACGGGCCGTTAATGGGTATAAAGTGATACACTATTCATTACGGGTCAGTTTCACCACGGGCCGTTAATGGGTGTAAAGTGATACACTGTTCATTACGGCCCAATTTCACCACGGGCCGTTAGTAGGCCAAGAGTTACATAGGGCCTCATATGGGCCAAAAGACGTCATGGGCCATACATGGGCCAGAAGTGAAAACGGGCTGGAATCATATTGGATGGCCCAGATGACGCTACTGGGCCTAATTCGGATAGGGTGTAACGGGCCTTGGGTTAGCGGGCTGTAAATGGGCTATATTCGAACAGGCCGTTAACAGGCTTTCCATGGGCCGGCCCGCCAGCTTTTGACCAGTCAAACGGGCCGGCCTTTTCACAAGAATGGGCCTCTGTTGGGCCGTGCCACGTGTCAACGTATCATAGGCGCCTTCCGTCCAATGAGTGGTTGATATCTGTCCCAACGATGAGCCGACACGTGTTTCCTCCAGCCAATGATGATTTTACACGTGGAAAATCCCCATTGGCCGGGGCTGTTAACGGGTTATCGGATCCAAAACCCGACCCGATAGCTTAACGGTGTTCCGTTATGGTGGATGCTACGTGTCGGTCACCCTTGACAAAAGCACTTTTGTGACGCGCGATTTATCGTCAAGGAAGTGGACACTTCCGTGATGATAATTTTGGTAATGTCATGGAACACTTCTACGACAGCACAGGTATGACTATCTTGATTCTGTCATAAATTTGTCATGGATGTACATGCATGACAAAAAAAGCGACCTACTGTGACAAACACGTATCATCACGGAAGTGTATTTTTTTGTAGTGCTTGGTTCAACTCCACAATCTTGTCGGAGGCTCCCAAGTGACACCTAGCCAATCTAGGAGACACCACTCTCCAAGAAGTAACAAATGGTGTGTTGATGATGAACTCCTTGCTCTTGTGCTTCAAATGATAGTCTCCCCAACACTCAACTCTCTCTCACAGGATATGGATTTGGTGGAAAGAAGATTTGAGTGGAAAGCAACTTGGTGAATGCTAGAGATCAAGATTCATATGGTGGGAATGGAATATCTTGGCCTCAACACATGAGTAGGTGGTTCTCTCTCAAAAAATGTGTATTGGAAGTGTAGGTATGTTCTGATGGATTTCTCCACGAATGAAGAGTGGGTGGAGGGGTATATATAGCATCCACACAAAAACTAACCGTTACACACAATTTACCAATCTCGGTGAGACCGAATTGAGAAACTCGGTTGGACCGATTTAGCAAACCTAGTGACCGTTAGGATTTTCGGTGGGACTGAGATGCAACTCGGTAGGACCGATATGGTTAGGATTAGGGCATAACGTAATCTCAGTGAGACCGATTACACAAACTCGGTGGGACCGATTTTGGTAATAAGCTAACCAGAGAGTTGGTCAGGCAAACTTGGTGAGACCGATTACACAAACTCGGTGGGACCGATTTTGGTAATAAGCTAACTAGAAAGTTCGCATTGTAATCTAGGTAGTACCGACTGCTCAATCTCGGTGGGACCGAATTTGGTAATGGACATACACAGAGAGATTACAATACCATCTCGGTGAGATGGAGATCCCTATCGGTGAAACCGATTTGCCTAGGGTTTGTGGTAGTGGCTATGACATCTGAACTCGGTGGCGCCGGATAGAAGAATCGGTGGGGCCGAGTTTGACTTTTGGTTTAGGTCATATGTGGATGTGGGTAAGGTAGTTGAGGGTTTTGGAGCATATCACTAAGCACTTTGAGCAAGCGAGCCATTACGCAACACCTCATCCCCTCTTGATAGTATTGGCTTTTCCTATAGACTCAATGTGATCTTGGATCACTAAAATAGAAAATGTAGAGTCTTGATCTTGAATCTTGAGCTAATCCTTTGTCCTTAGCATCTTGAAGGGGTTCCACATCCTTTAGTCCATGCCACTTATGAACTTGTCTGAAACATACTAGGTAAAAGTATTAGTCCAACAAGAGATATGTTGTCATTAATTATCAAAATCACCAGGGAGCACTTGTGCTTTCAACCGCATACGGTCAAAACAGGGTCCTATTCATCGGGAAGGGTTTGTCGTACCACAAAACAAAGGAAACAAACTTTTGATCGAGCGCCTACGGTCGAAACGGGGTCTTGTTCATCGGGAGGGGTGTGGCGTACCGCAAAATGGAGGAAACAGACTTATGTTGGAGCGCCCACTAGCGAAACGGGGTCATGTTCATTGGGAGGGTTGTGGCGTACCCCAAAACAGGACTCCACAGACCACTATTCATCCACTATCAACTGCGTCTCGCTCCAGCCTCCACCGGCTACTGTTCATAGAGCCTCCACGGGGTCCTGTTCACCCACCCCCAACCGGCTAGGGTGTGGCGGCCTCCTCAGGGACCTGTTCATCCAGTGGCAACGTCCTACTATCACGGGGTCCTATTCATCCAACCCCCATCCGGAACTGTTCATCCACAACCAACCAACCGGCTTCACTCACCACGTCTCGACTCGTACTACATATCTCGCGCACGGTAGCTATGGTCACTGTTCATCGAGAGGCAACCCAACACCGGCTGGCTACGTCTAGCACAGGGGCTCGATCGGCTTTAGTAAGCAACACACTGATCGATCGATTGGGTTCAGTTAGCAGTAGCAGCGAAGGAATCGCTCGGGTTCAGTCAGCAGCGAATGAATCGCTCGGGTTCAGTTAATAGCCAAGGGATCGATCCCTTGGGTTCAGACATTCAGTAACATAGCTAGTGCAATCCCTCAGGTTCAGTTATCCAACGCCTCACACACACGTGCATACACGAGAGAAACGTGCAAACCACAGTGCATCGCTCGGCCCCGACCACACACCGTAATCAGGAACTCCTCAAAATTTTCCTCGCCCTCGCCTCTACCATGATTTTTTCTGTCACGGTTGGCCCAAAGAATGTCATGCAGGTGTAATACGTCTCTGTCGTATCTACTTTTCCTGACGCTTTTCCTCTTGTTTGAACTCTAATTTGCATGATTTGGATGAAACTAACCCGGACTATCGTTGTTTTGAGCAGAACTACCATGGTGTTGTTTTTTTGCAGAAATAAAAGTTCTCGAATTGGAACGGAACATTTTGGAGAATTTTTATACAATAAAAGAAAAATACTGGAGCCAAGAACCACCGGAGGGGGTCCCTGGGGGAGCACAACCCACCAGGGCGCGCCCCCCTCCTGGCGCACCCAGGTGGGTTGTGTCCACCTGGTGGCCCTGCAGATCCTATCTCCGACGCTAGAAAATCACATTTTTCAGAAAAAATCAAGGACGAAGAATTATCTCGTTTCATGATACGGAGCCGTCGCCACCTCCTGTTCTTCATCGGGAGGCCAGATCTGGAGTTCGTTTAGGGCTCCAGAGAGGGGGGTCTTTGATCTTCGTCATCACCAACCCTCCTTCATCGCCAATTCCATGATGCTCCCCACCGGGAGTGAGTAATGCCTTCGTAGGCTCGCTGGTTGGTGAGGAGTTGGATGAGATTCATCATTGAATCGAGTTAGTTTTGTTAGGGCTTGATCCCTAGTATCCATTATGTTTTGAGATTGATGTTGTTATGACTTTGCCATGCTTAATGCTTGTCACTTTGGGCCCGGGTGCCATGATTTCAGATCTGAACCATTTATCTTATCACCATTATATCTATGTTCTAGATCCAATCTTGAAAGTCATATTCACCTATTACGTGTTGTGATCCGTAAAGCTCGGAGTGACAGTATTCGGGATACTTTCCGGTGATGACCGTAGTTTGAGGAGTTCATGTATTCACTATGTGTTAATGCTCTGTTCCGGTTGTCTATTAAAAGGAGACCTTAATATCCCTTAGTTTCCATATGGACCCCGCTGCCACAGGAGGGTAGGACAAAAGATGTCATGCAAGTTCATTCCATAAGCACATACGTATGACTATTTACGGAATACATGCCCACATTATATTTATGAACTGGAGCTAGTTTTGTATCGCCCTAGGTTATGACTGTTATATGATGAATATCATCCAATGAATCTACCGATCCAATGCGTACAAATTTCCTATATATTGATCTTGCTAAGTTACTACTACTACTTTTACTGTTGCACTTGCTACAAAATCATTGCTATCAATGTTACCGTTACTATTGCTGTTACCACCACTATCAAAACTATCATACTACTTTTTCTACTAATCACTTTGATGTAGATAATTAATCTCCAGGTGTGGTTGAATTGACAACTCGGCTGCTAATACTTGCAAATATTCTTTGGCTCCCCTGTGTTCAAACAATAAATTTGGGTTGAATACTCTACCCTCGAAAACTGTTGCAATCCCCTATACTTCTGGGTTATCATCTGTCGACCCAGAGTTAATTAATTTGGTTGAATCTGATCCTTTCCATGGCTATGATAATGAAACTGTTGTGGCCCACCTTACTAAGTTGAATGATATAGCCACCCTTTTTGCTCATGATGAGAAAATTCGCTACTATTATATCCTCAAGTTATTTCCGTTCTCATTAAAGGGTGATGTTAAGATATGGTACAATATTCTTACTCCTAGTTGTGTGTGTAGTCCCAAGGATATGATTTATTATTTCTCTGAAAAATATTTTCCTGCTCATAAGAAACAAGCTGCCTTACAGGAAATATTTAACTTTGTGCAAATTGAAGAAGAGTCTCCCACAAGCTTGGGGGAGGCTTCTCCAACTACTTAATGCTTTGCCTGATTATCCACTTAAAAAATGAAATACTTGATATCTTCTATAACGGACAAACAGATGCTTCAAGGGACTTCCTAGATAGTTGTGCTGGTTGTGTTTTCAGGGAACAAACTGTTGAACAAGCTGAGGAATTATTGAATAACAATTGAAATATTATGATGATTGGACTCTTCCCGAACCACTGCCTAAACCCACTTCGAAGAAGAGGGGTATCTTATATCTCAGTCCTGAAGATATGTGATGTCTGCTAGAACTACATCAGTATTTCCCCAAAGAGGAAGGGATGATGCAGCACAACAACAGTAGGTATTTCCCTCAGTGATGAGACCAAGGTTATCGAACCAGTAGGAGAACCAAGCAACACTACATAACCAACACCTGCACACAAATAACAAATACTCGCAACCCGACGTGTTAAAGGGGTTGTCAATCCCTTTCGGGTTACAGCGCCAGAAATTGGCAAACGGACGTGAGAGAGTTGTAATAATTTGATAGATCGAACGCCAAATAAAATAAAGTGTAGTATGGTATTTTTGTATTTTTAGTTTAATAGATCTGAAAATAAAAGCAAAGGAAAATAGATCACAAAGGCAAATATATTAAAGAAGAGACCCGGGGGCCATAGATTTCACTAGTGGCTTCTCTCGAGAAAAATAGAAAACGGCGGGTAAACAAATTACTGTTGGGAAATTGATAGAACTTCAAATAATCATGACGATATCCAGGCAATGATCATTATATAGGCATCACGTCTAAGATTAGTAGACCGACTCCTGCCTACATCTACTACTATTACTCCACACATCGACCGCTATCTAGCATGCATCTAGTGTATTAAGTTCATGGAGAAACAGAGTAATGCAATAAGAACGATGACATGATGTAGACAAGATCTTTTTATGTAGAAATAGAGCCCATCTTGTTATCCTTAATGGCAACAATACATACATGTCGGTTCCCCTTCTGTCACTGGGATCAAGCACTGTAAGATTGAACCCATCACGAATACCAGAGAAGAAATTTGAGGCTATAAGCAATCATGCATATAAGAGATCAAAGAAGATTCAAATAACGTTCGTGGATAAAAAGATAGATCTGATCATATCATCGGATTCCAACAAACACACCGCAAAAGAATTACATCATATGGATCTCCAAGAGACCATTGCATTGAGAATCAAACGAGAGAGAGGAAGCCATCTAGCTACTAACTACGGACCCGAAGGTCGACAAAGAACTACTCACACATCATCGGAGAGGCACCAATAGACATGATGAACCCCTCTGTGATGGTGTCTAGATTGGATCTGGTAGTTCTGGACTCTGCAGGGGCTGGAATTGATTTTTGTCCACTCCCCTAGGGTTTCTGGAATATTGGGGTGTTTATAAAGCAAAGAGTCAGTTCTGGAGGCACCCGAGGTGGGCACAACCCACCAGGGCATGCCTGGGCCTTCAGGCGTGCCCTGGTGGGTTGTGCTCCCCTCGGAGCACCCCCAGGCACTTCTCCGACCCATTGGATGTCTTCTGGTCCAAAAAAATCCACAAAAACTTTCGCTGCGTTTGGACTCCGTTTGGTATTGATTTCCCGCGATGTAAAAACATGCAGAAAACAACAACTAGCACTTAGCACTATGTCAATAGGTTATTACCAAAAAATGATATAAAATGACTATAAAATCTTTCCCTAATAATAAAGCATGGATTGACTTTGTGGGTTCACCGTCACAATACGCTTCTTCCCGTGAATTTACGCTTTCAGTTCGAATTTAAAACATATACATGAGATGGTACTAAATTTCGTCCATCCAGTTTCGTTTTCACATCTTCGTATCACATGGGCCAGAAAATTTGCTATGGGCCATGGGCCGCCGCCTACCCGGCTCTAGCCGAAAGCGCGCCGGCCGCTCTGGCACGGCGAATGATTCACTGTCCCATATTTTATATTATAGAATATATAGTGCCCGCGTTTTCGCTTGGTAATCGAGGTGGTTTTTTCTTTCCGCAAAGTCTAGGAGGTTCGTAACCTTTTTTTTGCCTCGCGGCCCAGGCCCATGCTGCCTACCAAAGGAGGCAAAGAGAAAATCATCTGTGCTCAGGATCGAAATCTCCAATTGCGAACTAGAGAATATTCCACTTTATATTAGATAGTACCACCTTGCTATTTTACATCATATTTCACCGATACATATATGTGGGCAATCTAAAAGCAACAAGCGCCTCAAGATCAAGGAAAGAATCAACGAAAGAGAGAACCAGCTCGAGGGCATCTATCGGAAAAAAATTATATGAGACCAGGTCTCACGGTTAGCAGATGAGACCCATCCTGATAGATGACACGTGGCATTCACAAATCACAAAGCATCTAATTTCTCTCCCCCCTGATTTTAAGTGGGGGTGGCGGATGCTTTGTGATTTGTGAATGCCACGTGTCATCCATCAGGATGGGTCCCACGTGAGACCCGGTCTCATAGAATTCTTTTCCGCATCTATCGACTAAATAGAACAGGTTTGGCACATCCACGTTGACAGCGCGGGGGGGGGGGGGGGTCCGGACGAGCCTGGGACTGGCCGGATAGCGGAGAGGAAAAGAAGCCCCTGCAGTGGGGGTGGGTCGTTGCCACCAGCCCTCACCGGAACTTGGCGGCAAGGAAACTTGGGTTGCGCTCCTCCCTCGTGGAGGTCACAGGTGGGAAGCAAAAGGAAGGAGGGGGCGTGGCCGGAGGCCACCGAGCGACGCGCCGCCGAACCTCCCGAGCACCGCGATGAGGGAGATGGGGTGTTGGTGCCGAAACGCCCGTGCACAGATAGGGATGAGAGAGGTGGAGCGACAGAATAGAAGGAGGTGGAGATGGCGACGAATTCCCATAAGCATTCAGGTCGTATTATTGTTTTTTCCTGAAATCCTAAAAGTGCACCCGCACTATTCGGTCAAAACGAGCGGCCAAGCCTTGACCGCTCGTTCCGTGCGAATCGTGTGGCCCACGAGATTCAGGTGCTATTTTGTCGGGAGACTGTTTTGTTGCCCCGAGCGACCTCGCTACTGACAAATCAGCACACGCACTCGTCCACCTCTTGCATCTTATCCATTCGTCCCACCTCCCACTACCTGCCGTCCCGCACTGCTGCTCACCTCCCTGCGACGCGGCCGCCTCCCGCTCCTTCTCCAGGCCATGCGTCCCTCCGCCGAGCTCCTCCTCTAGGCGATGTGGCTACCGCCCGGTTCCTCCTCCCGGCATCGACGCCCCTAGAGGTCGAGGGAGATGCAGCGGATCCGGCGGTGCAGGCCGAGTAGATCAGCCGGGACCATGGAGCTGGAGAAGCATCGCTTTTGTCTCCTCCTCCACTTTCCTAAGGGGGTACCGTGAGAGCTCTTGGGAGGGGACATACAGGTAGGAGACCGCCTCTCTTTGGATCCATTGATCCAACAGGCTGGGGTGGGGGAAAGAGCGCGGTGATCGGATCCATCATGGTCAAGCGTGGAGGACGGGGCGGTGGCGTGCAAGCATCGTGGTCATGGATGGGGAAAAGGAGCATGGACGGGATGGAGAAGTCCGTAGCAAGGGTTTCTGCCGGCCTTGTTGTGTAGTAGAAGGGCGTGGTGGTCGGATCCACGGTGGCTGGGGTCAAACTACACGGATGCAGCGTGCAGGCTTTGCTATGCTGGCGGATATATCCTTCCATGGATTAACAGCCATGTATCTATAGTTGATCTGCTAGGGGAAGGTAGAGCACTAGCCCCGGCGGCTTTTCGCATGATTTTTGCTGATTTTGAGAGGGAGAATTCCTATGTGTAGTCAGACTATTTTTTCTGCAACTAGGGCCACGTTCCTGTGCAATTTATCATAGCCCACTAGCCAAATTTGTAAGTCAATTTTTGGTGTTAGTTCTGTGCAAGTAGGGGCGCCTCCCTGTGCAACTAGGGTGCCTTCCTATGCAATCTATTACATTTGATAGCCAAATTTTGTAAGCAAACTAGGCAAAATAAATTTTGTTCTTTGTATATCAAGTTTTTGGTGTTAGTTCTGTGCAACTAGGGGTTCCTTAGCAATCTATCATATCTTTGTAGCCCAATTTGTAAGCAAACTAGGCAAATAATTTTCGTTCTCTGTATATCAGTTTTTGGTGTCAGTTCTATGCAACTTGGGGAGCCTTCCTGTGCAATCTATCATATCTTCTAGCCAAATTTGTAAGCAAACTAGGAAAATAATTTTATCTTAGTTCTGTGCAACTAGGGTCTTGGATCCTGCGCAACTAGGGATACATTACTGTGCAACCAGAGGAAATGTGCCTAGTAGTGAAATAGAGGTTCATATTTTCTTTTTCTTTTATCATGTGGCCATTTATTTATGCTCTTTTCTTTTACCCTATCCGTAGTTAATATTTTTTGTTCATTGTAGGGTTCTCCAAATAGGACCTCTCGGCGGAACTCAAAATGGGCTGCTAAGCGGCAACCACGTGGCGCTGATAATGACGGGGGATGGAGAGGATGATGATGTTCCTAGAGAGTATATAAATGAGCTGGCATCCTCAGGCTTTCCTAGTGATTATAAAACATCCAAGAATGATAATATAACAACATGTAACAATAAAAAATTATAGATACGTTGGAGACGTATCAATATGCAAGAGGCAAAGAAATGTATGGCGAAAAAAGGTATTAAAGCCGAAGATGTGAAAATTTTACCTCCTATTGAAGAAATACATGGACTTGATACACCACCACCCAAGGTGGTAGAGGTAAACTCTTCATTTAAATTTGATGAAAAGGACAACCCTTATAATATGCATCCTATTTAATGCCTTTATGAGTTTGATAACTATATTAGGAAACAAGATCACTTCAATGAAAATGTTATGAAACAATTGAAACACAACTCTGATATGATTGCTCACTTGAGTGACTTCTTATTTAGAATCTCTAATGATGTTAGAGGTGTAGGAAAACATTCCTCTATGGCTCCTACTCAGTTAGAACAAGTTGCTAAATCTCAAACAGTATTGCTTGATGAAATGAACAATAATATCAATGATCATGCTGTTAGAGTAATGAGTAGAGGAGGTAGAATGACTCAGGAACCACTTTATCCTGAGGGACACCCTAAAAGAATTGAACAAGACTCTCAAAGAATTAACACTGATGCACCTAGTCCTTCTAAAAAGAAAAAGAAAAATGATAGGACTTTGCATACCTCTAGTGAACCTGAAATAGAAAAACCTCTCGAAGATAATAATGGTGTTTCTATCTCTGATGCTGAAACTCAATCTGGTAATGAACATTAACCTAGTGATAATTAAAAAGACAATGATGATGTTCATAAGGACACTCAACCAAACAATGATAAAGAACCAAATAATGATGTTGAGACAGAACTTTCTGTTGATCTTGATAACCCACAAACTAGAAAAAAGATATGATAAAAGAGACTTTGTGGCTAGAAAATATGGTTAAGAAAGAGAACCATGGGTTCAAAAACTCATGCCCTTTCCACCCAAACTAAATAAGAAGAAATATAATGAAGAATTTGAACGCTTTGCTGAAATGCTAAGGCCAGTCTTTTTACGCACTCGCTTGACTGGTATTTTAAAGATGGCCCCTTATGGCAAATACATGAAAGACATCATCACTAATAAAAGAAAGATACTTGAAGCTGAAATCTCCACAATGCTTGCTAATTATTCTTTCAAGGATGGAGTGCCTAAAAAACTTGGAGATCCGGGAATACCAACTATACCTTGTTCCATCAAAAGAAACTATGTTAAAACAGCTTTGTGTGATTTAGGAGCTAGTGTTAGTGTTATGCCTTTCTCTTTATATAAAAGACTTGATTTGAATAAACTCACACCTACTAAAATATCTTTGCAAATGGCCGATAAATCAACTGTCATACCTATCGGTATTTGTGAGGATGTGCCTGTTGTTGTTGCAAATGTTACTATTTTAACTGACTTTGTTATACTTGAGATGCCCGAGGATGACAACATGTCGATTATCCTTGGTAGACCCTTTTTAAATACTATAGGGGCTTTTATTGATTGCAATAAAAGCAAGGTCACTTTTCATATCAATGGGTCACTTTTCATATCAATGGTAATGAGCATACGGTGCACTTTCCGAAGAAACAGTTCCAAGTGAATGGTATTAATGTTATTGAAAAATCTCCAACAATCACTATTGGAAGTTTTCAACTACCTCTACCTACTACCAAAAAGAAATATGATATACTTATTGTTCGGGATGTCCATATCCCCGTTGAGGTAACTTAGTGTTTTACGAAAGTTCTTCGGTTTCATGCTAATCGAAGGTGGTTATTAATAAGACTTGATCAACCTTATTAATGGATCATTTTTATGAGGTATGAAGTTGAGGAATTTAGTAGGCACTACCTTCTGTCCTTACTTTCTATTTTCTGTTATTCTTAGTTAAATAATATAAAATACCATGTTTATCCTGTTTTCTAGATTTTCCGTGCAATAAAAAATGACCCAAAAATAAAAGGTGCTTAGAATGCCCTGAAAATTTAACACAATTTTTCTGAATATTGTTGAATAATTACCTAATCTTGGTGCTGCTGTAGATGAGCTTGCATTTTGTCCCATAAAAATTCTTAGAGTTCTAAGTAGTTTGAATGCTTGATATGGCCTATATGCATCTTGTGAAGTTTTGTTGACAAAAATTTTGTGGACTAAATTTTTTAGAATTTAATCTATAGGAATAAGATGAGTTTCTTTAGGAAGTTTGCCTCCAAGAAAAATGCCAAGGGGGTCATTGGGGAATCACCGGACAATGACCTCCATACTCGGAGAAGGGCGGAGGTGCAGCCGTGCGAATGGCTGCATAACCCCTTCATGGATGGAGCCAGGATCCGTCAAGAGTCCGCACAATTTGCTGCTAATGCTAGCCTTACCGCCTTCATCACAGCTGAATGTGAACAATACCATCTCCTTACAAATTCCTTTGTGCAAAATTTTCATTTTCTGAGTAGGAATAATCCGCCTGAGGTGCGGTTTAATTTATATGCTAAAACCCGTCAGATACCACTCACTGACTTTTGTGACATATGCTTGATCTCTTTTGACGGGGAAATAAGAGAGCCTAGATCTGCAGAGATTGAGGACTTTTATCGTACTATGTCAGTGGGAGATGAGAGAGGGGTATCGAGTGTCACTGCCATTATGTGCATTATTTTGCTCTATTCAATGCGAAGTGTTTACTTGCTAGAGAGAAGGTTGGTGCACTTAGTGCCCCCGATTTCGCTGTCTTACGTCGTGCACTTTACAGTGACAACAACTTTAGCCTAGGGGCTATTATTGCACATCGTCTACACCTTAATAGGATCGGTATTTACGCTACTCGCTTAGCGAGGCACTTTAACGTTCTGATACACCAACAAGATCATTGTTTGGTCAAGGTTTATTTAGATCACCAGGCAATGGAGGACCACCAGTTTACTGATATTGATAACTCTATTCATAATATTCCTTACAACCTAGTTTTCAGTGTGGATACTCATGATATTATTCTGTTGCCTGCACCTACTTTGTTTGGTTCTATTGCCAGGGGAGGATACAGGATCATGCCAGATGACATCCTTGCCTATCGGAATGCTCAGGCGTTGGCAGAGGAGGAGCCTCAGGAGTGGGATGCTCAGGTGCCTGCTCCACAACACTTTGAGATGGGGCCGGATGGCTGCTACGGATGGTGATTACCAACCTAGTCCAAAAGCCTAAGCCTTGGGGGAGAACGTGTTTTCACCGACATCATATTCACGCTCACAGATTTTATTCCAGATGTCGGTGTTCACGCTTTTTCATTGTATTGTCCTTGTTAGATTTATTTTTCTCTCTTTCTTCTTGCATGTTTGAAGAACTTTGAGAAAACCCAAAAATATTTCTTGCTTATTTTCGGTTTTTCTTTCGAGTCTAATTAGTTGTAGTATCAAAAGAAAATCCAAAAATATTTCCCGATTCTTATTCTTGCTTGTTGGGAGCTCTCCAGTGTATTCTTGTTTTTATTTTCTTCCTTTTAGTTTGCCTTCTTCAAGAAAAACTAAAAAGTCCAAAAATATGTCAGCATGTTTCTCTGAATTTCTTTTCTTTTTATTGAGTCATACCAAGGAGAGGACCACGATGAAAATGTTGAGTGGCTCTCATATGCATAATTGTCAATCTAACAAAGAGCCCAAATTGCAATGCACTCTTGCACTATTATTATTTTCATATCATTCGGTTGTGCAAGTGAAAGGCAATAATGATGATATTTTATGAATTGGCTATGGCAGAGAGAAACATGTGTGAACTCAACTTGTTCTATTTTTGTAAACATGTTTAATCTACTAGTATCCATGATTCATCATATTATGATCAAACATGTTTGCAATGAAAATTAGAGATTATAGTTTCTCATGCCATGCTTTAGTAGCTAGGAGTGAATAATGATTTATCTTGGATGTTAACATTACATTAAAATGATTGTGATGTAGTATGATGATATGGTATCCTCCTCTGAATGTTTCAAGTGGCTTGACTTGGTACATGTTCATGCATGTAGTTGAATCAAAACCAACATAACCTCTATAATATTTATGTTCATGGTGTCCATGTCCTACTCATGCTAGTATCCAATGTTCATTATTCAAAATGCATGTTCATGACCATTTTCGCTCTCTAGCTGGCCGCTTCTCAACCTATTTGCTAGCCTTCACTTGTGCTAAGCGAGAATACTGCTTGTGCATCAAAAATCCTAAAACCCAAGTTATTCCAGATGAGTCCACCATATCTACCTATATGTGGCATTACCCTGCCGTTCTAAGTAAATTTGCATGTGCCACCTCTAAAACTTCAAATAAACATCTGTTTTTGTGTGCTTGGATTGTTCATAGAGCGACAAGGGGTAGTCGGCATCTTCCATGCTAAGCGGGTTATTCTCACGATGAGTGTTTATTCACTCGTCCTTGCACAAGACGGGAGGTAATAGGGATTTCCAATCCTGAATTCAAAAATTGCAAATAATTAAACAAAACTCCCCCAGGATTGTTGTTGGTATGGATGGTACCCATGGATTCGGCTAACCGTGGAATGTGTTTGTTGGTGGAGGGGGAGTAAAACTTACTTTTATCGCTTGGGAACTGCCACTAATGTGTTTAGCATGGAAGATATTGATAACTTTTGATCGTGAAGTAAACAGGAAGGGTGTATTTCTCAAAATTACATTTATCTCTGTTTTTAAAACTTTGAGCTCTGGCACCTCTGCAAATCCCTGGTTCCCTCTGCGAAGAGCCTATCTATTTAATTTTATGTTGAGTCATCACCTTCTCAAATAAGCGCCAGATGTGAGAGCACTATTGTTATCCTCATGCATTGTGTATAGTTAATGTTGGGTGCATCATGACTGGATCTTTTCTACCATGAATTACAATGTTTAATCGTTGCTTGAAATTTGGAGGTGCATTGCATTTGTGTTTTGCAGTCTCAGAAATGGCTAGCGAGATACCACTATTGTCATATTGTATCATGATTGTCCTGACAAAGTGTTGGCATTTGAGATATCTTATTATTGCTCGCTAGTTGAATATGACATTGATATGAGTTAATATAATTTCTAAGAGTTATTTCGGATATGGTTAGTCATGATCTTTGCTGAAAACCTAGGTGCTACTTAAGCTTATTTATGTAAACAAGAGCAAAAGAGTTTGTAAAAGTTTTTATTTTTCACTTTCAGTTTATCAACTGAATTGCTTGAGGACAAGCAAAAGGTTTAAGCTTGGGGGAGTTGATACGTCTCCATCATATCTACTTTTCCTAACGCTTTTCCTCTTGTTTTGGACTCTAATTTGCATGATTCAATGAAACTAACCCGGACTAGCGCTGTTTTCAGCAGAACTACCATGGTGTTATTTTTGTGCAGAAATAAAAGTTCTCAGAATGGAACGCAACTTTTTGGAGATTTATTTCAGAATAAAATAAAAAATACTGGAGCCAAGAACCACCGGAGGGGGGCCCTGGGTGAGCACAACCCACCAGGGTGCGCCCCCTCCAGGCGCGCCCAGGTGGGTTGTGCCCACCTGGTGGCCCCTGCTACCTCTTGAGCACTGCGTTGGTTTTCCATTAAAGAGGAAAGGGTGGTGAAGTAAAGCAGTGTAAGTATTTCCCTCAGTTTTTGAGAACCAAGGTATCAATTCGGTAGGAGACCACGCGCGAGTCACCTCGTACCTACACAAACAAATAAGAACCTCGCAACCAACGGGATAAACGGGTTGTCAATCCCTTCACGGCCACTTGCAAGAGTGAGATCTGATAGAGATGATAATAATAAGATAAATATTTTTGGTATTTTTATGATATAGATTGAAAGTAAATATTGCAAAATAAAATAGATTGGAAACTTGTATGATGGAAAATAGACCCGGGGGCCATAGGTTTCACTAGTGGCTTCTCTCAAGATAGCATAAGTATTACAGTGGGTGAACAAATTACTGTCGAGCAATTGATAGAAAAGCGAATAATTATGAGAATATCTAGGTATGATCATGTATATAGGCATCACGTCCGATACAAGTAGACCGAAACGATTCTGCATCTACTACTATTACTCCACACATCGACCACTATACAACATGCATCTAGAGTATTAAGTTCATAAGAATAGAGTAACGCCTTAAGCAAGATGACATGATATAGAGGGATAAACTCATGCAATATGATGTAAACCCCATCTTTTTATCCTTGATGGCAACAATGCAATACATATTTTTTCCCTTTCTGTCACTGGGATCGAGCAGTGCAAGATTGAACCCAAAGCTAAGCACTTCTCCCATTGCAAGAAAGATTAATCTAGTAGGCCAAACCAAACTGATAATTCGAAGAGACTTGCAAATATAAACAAATCATACATAAAAGAATCCAGAGAAGATTCAAATATTGTTCATAGATAAACTTGATCATAAACCCACAATTCATCGGATCTCAACAAACACACCGCAAAAGAAGATTACATCGAATAGATCTCCAAGAGAATCGAGGAGAACTTTGTATTGAGATCCAAAGAGAGAGAAGAAGCCATCTAGCTACTATCTATGGACCCGAAGGTCTGAGGTAAACTATTCACACATCATCGGAGGGGCCATGGAGTTGATGTAGAGGCCCTCCCTGATCAATGCCCCCTCCGGCAGAGCTCCGGAAAAGGCCCCAAGATGGGATCTCTTGGGTACAGAAGCTTGCGGCGGTGGAAATAGGGTTTCGTGGTGCTCCTAGATGTTTGCGGGGTATATGGATATATATAGGAGGAAGAAGTAGGTCGGTGGAGCAACGAGGGGCCCACATGGGTGGAGGGCGCCCCCAGGGGGTGGGCGCGCCCCCTGTCTCGTGGCCTCCTCGATTGATTCTTGACGTCCACTCCAAGTCTCATGGATCATGTTTGTTCCAAAAATCACGTTCCCGAAGGTCTCATTCCGTTTGGACTCCGTTTGATATTCCTTTTCTACGAAACACTGAAATAGGCAAAAAACAGCAATTTGGGCTGGGCCTCTGGTTAATAGGTTAGTCCCAAAAATAATATAGAAGTGTAAAATAAAGTCCATTAACATCCAAAACAGATAATATAATAGCATGGAACAATCAAAAGTTATAGATACGTTGGAGACGTATCAGCATCCCCAAGCTTAATTCCTGCTCGTCCTCGAGTAGGTAAATGATAAAAGTTAAAAACAGAATTTTTGATGTGGAATGCTTTCTAGAATATTCTTCAATGTATTTTTCTCTATTGTGGTATGAATGCTCAGATCCGAAAGATTCAAGATAAAAGTTTATTGTTGACATAAAAATAGTAATACTCCAAGTATGTTAATCAAGCAATTATGTCTTATCAAAATACCATAGCCAAAGAAAACTTATCCCTACAAAGTCATATAGTTTGGCCATGCTTCATTTTCGTCACACAAAATGCTCTCATCATGCACAACCCCGATGACAATCCAAGCAATTGTTTCATACTTAGCCTTTTCAAACTCTTTCAACTTTTACACAATATATGAGCACGAGACATGGACATATCACTATGGGTGGAATAGAATATGATGATTAAGGTTGTGTGAGAAGATAATAAGGGAGAAAGTCTCACATTGACGCGGATAATCAATGGGCTATGGAGATGCCCACCGATTGATGTCAATGCAAGGAGTAGGGATTGCCATGCAACAGATGCACTTAGAGCTATAAATATATGAAAGCTAATCAAAGAAACTAAGTGGGTCTGCATCCAACTTGCTTGCTCACGAAGACCTAGGGCATTTGAGGAAGCCCATCATTGGAATATACAAGCCAAGTTCTATAATGAAAAATTCCCACTAGTATATGAAAGTGACAAAATAAGAGACTCTCTATCATGAAGATCATGGTGCTACTTTGAAGCACAAGTGTCGAAAAAGGATAGTAACATTGTCCCTTCTCTCTTTTTCTCTCATTTTTTTATTTTTTATTTGGGCCTTCTTTTTTTGGCCTCTTTTCTTTCTTTCTTTTTTTATTTTTTTTCGTCTGGAGTCTCATCCCGACTTGTGGGGGAATCATAGTCTCCATCATCCTTTCCTCACATGGGACAATGCTCTAATGATGATCATCACACTTTTATTTTCTTACAACTCAAGAATTACAACTCGATACTTAGAAAAAATATGACTCTATGTGAATGCCTCCGATGGTGTACCGGGATTGCGATGAATCAAGAGTGACATGTATGAAAAAATTATGAACGGTGGCTTTGCCACAAATACGATGTCAACTACATGATCATGCAAAGCAATATGACAATGATGATGCGTGTCATAATAAATGGAACGGTGGAAAGTTGCATGACAATATATCTCGAAATAGCTATGGAAGTGCCATAATAGGTAGGTATGGTGGCTGTTTTGAGGAAGTTATAAGGAGGCTTATGTGTGATAGAGCGTATCATATCATAGGGTTTGGATGCACCGGCGAAGTTTGCACGAACTCTCGATGTGAGAAAGGGCAATGCACGTTACCGAAGAGGCTAGCAATTATGGAAGGGTGAGAGTGCGTATAATCGACGGACTCAACATTAGTCATAAAGAACTCACATACTTATTGCAAAAATCTACAAGTCATCGAAACCAAGCACTACGCACATGCTCCTAGGGGGATAGATTGGTAGGAAAAGACCATCGCTCGTCGCCGACAGCCACTCATAAGGAAAGCAATCAAAGAACACCCCATGCTTCAAATTTGTCACATAACGTTCACCATACGTGCATGCTATGGGACTTGCCAACTTGAACACAAGTATTCATCAATTTCACAATTACTCAACTAGCACACTTCTAATATTACCACCTTTATATCTCAAAACCATCTATCAAGCATCCAACTTCTCTTAGCATTTAAAATTTATAACCAAAGTGAATTACCATGCTGTTCTAAAGGACTCTCAAAATGATATAAGTGAAGCATGAGAGATCAATTATTTCTATAAAATAAAACCACCGCCGTGCTCTAAAAGATATAAGCGAAGCACTAGAGCAAAAAACTATATAGCTCAAAAGATATAAGTGAAGCACATAGAGTATTCTAATAAATTACAATTCATGTGTGTCTCTCCCAAAAGGTGTGTATAGCAAGGATGATTGTGGTAAAATATAAAGCAAAGACTCAAATCATACAAGACGCTCCAAGCAAAACACATATCATGTGGCGAATAAAAATATAGCTCCAAGTAAAGTTACCGATAGACGAAGACGAAAGAGGGGATGCCTTCCAGGGTATCCCCAAGCTTAGGCTTTTTGGTGTCCTTGGATTTTATCTTTTGGTGCCATGGGCATCCCCAAGCTTAGGCTCTTTCCACTCCTTGTTCCATAATCCATCAAATCTTTACCCAAAACTTGAAAACTTCACAGCACAAAACTTAAAAGAAAATCTTCGTGAGCTCTGTTAGTAAAAGAAAACAAACCACCACTTCAAGGTACTGTAATGAACTCATTATTGATTTACATTGGTGTTAAACCTAAAGTATTCCAACTTATGTATAGTTTATAAACTCTTTTACTAGCCATAGATTCATCAAAATAAGCAAACAACACATGAAAAACAGAATCTGTCAAAAACAGAACAGTCTGTAGTAATCTGTAGGTTTCGAATACTTCTGGAAACCCAAAAATTCTAAAATAAATTGCTGGACGTGAGGAATTTATCTATTAACCATCTGCAAAAAGAATTAACTAAATATCACTCTCCAATAAAAATGGTATCAATTCTCATGAACGCTAAAGTTTCTGTTTTTTACAGCAAGATCAAAAAGACTTTCCCCAAGTCTTCCCAATGGTTCTACTTGGCACAAACACTAATTAAACACAAAAAACACAACCAAAACAGAGGCTAGATAAATTATTTATTACTAAACAGGAGCAAAAATAAAGGAATAAAAATAAAATTGGGTTGCCTCCCAACAAGGGCTATCATTTAACGCCCCTAGCTAGGCATAAAAGCAAGGATAGATCTAGGTACTGTCATCTTTGGTATTTATCTTTTTAATGGAGTTATGCTCAAATCCAGGAGGTTCCTTAGGTTTCCCTTCATACTCGGAGATTTTTAGATCTAGAGCATCCAACCGCTTATTGCAAAGTGTAATCAATGTATTCATGAAGTGAAGGTTCCCTCCAACATTTTTAAGAGGTTCAATAGATTTTTGCAATTCACATAATTTCTCTAAGATTTGGGTTCCCTCAAGAGATGGTCCCTTTGTGGGGTAAGTATTCCTATTATCCCTTCTATAATTTCATAAGCAACACTAGGATCAATATTAATAAAATTCCCCTTGGCGGCAAAATCAAGGAGTTGCCTATGGGGTATGGTGAGCCCAATATAAAAATTACGAAGTAAAATCTTAGAGTGTCCCTCTATAGTGCAATCATGATCAGATTTTATCATCCTATACCAAGAATATTGTAAGCTCTATCCTTGTCTTTGTTTGAAGTGGAGAACATCAAAATTGGGAGACAGAGGAGTAGATAAAGGACTAGCCATAACGACAAAGCTAGCGAAAAAGAGGCGAACGGAAAAGAGAGGGCAAATAAAATGGCAAGGGTGAAGTGGGGGAGAGGAAAACGAGAGGCAAATGACAAATAATTTAATGTGAAGGATAAGAGTTGTGATGGGTACTTGGTATGTATTGACTTGGCGTAGATCTCCGCGGCAACGGCGCCAGAAATCGCACATTGGCGGGAGATCGAATCTTGACTTGACTTTGTGTAAGCCTCCCCGGCAATGGTGCCAGAAATCCTTCTTGCTACCTCTTGAGCACTGTGTTGGTTTTCCCTTGAAAAGGAAAGGGTGGTGTAGTAAAGCAGTGTAAGTATTTCCGTCAGTTTTTGAGAACCATGGTATCAATCCAGTAGGAGACCACATGCGAGTCACCTCGTACCTACACAAACAAATAAGAACCTCGCAACCAACGCGATAAAGGGGTTGTTAATCCCTTCACAACCACTTGCAAGAGTGAGATCTGATAGAGATGATAATAATAAGATAAATATTTTTCGTATTTTTATGATATAGATTGAAAGTAAAGGTTGCACAATAAAATAGATTGGAAACTTGTATGATGGAAAATAGACCCGGGGGCCATAGGTTTCACTAGTGGCTTCTCCCAAGATAGCATAAGTATTACGGTGGGTGAACAAATTATTGTCGAGCAACTGATAGAAAAGCGAATAATTATGAGAATATCTAGGTATGATCATGTATATAGGCATCATGTCTGAGACAAGTAGACCGAAACGATTCTGCATCTAGTACTATTACTCCACACATCGACCGCTATCCAGCATGCATCTAGAGTATTAAGTTCATAAGAACAGAGTAACGCCTTAAGCAAGATGACATGATGTAGAGGGATAAACTCATGCAATATGATGTAAACCCCATATTTTTATCCTCGATGACAACAATACAATACATGTCGTTTCCCTTTCTGTCACTGGGATTGAGCACCGCAAGATTGAACCCAAAGCTAAGCACTTCTCCCATTACAAGAAAGATCAATCTAGTAGGCCAAACGAAACTGATAATTCGAAGAGACTTGCAAAGATAAACCAATCATACATAAAAGAATTCAGAGAAGATACAAATATTGTTCATAGATAAACTTGATCATGAACCCACAATTCATCGGATCTCGACAAACACACCGCAAAAGAAGATTACATCGAATAGATCTCCAAGAGAATCGAGGAGAACTTTGTATTGAGATCCAAAGAGAGAGAGGAAGCCATCTATCTACTAGCTATGGACCCGAAGGTCTGAGGTAAACTACTCACACATCATCGGAGGGGCCTTGGAGTTGATGTAGAGGCCCTCCGTGATCAATGCCCCCTCCGGCGGAGCTCCAGAAAAGGCCCCAAGATGGGATCTCTTGGATACAGAAGGTTGCGGCGGTGGAAATAGGGTTTCGTGGTGCTCCTGGATGTTTGCGGGGTATATGGATATATATTGGAAGAAGAGGTAGGTCGGTGGAACAACGAGGGGCCCACGAGGGTGGAGGGCGCACCCAGGGGTTGGGCGCCCCCCCTGCCTCGTGGCCTCCTCGGTTGATTCTTGACATCCACTCCAAGTCTCATGGATCACGTTTGTTCCAAAAATCACGTTCCCAAAGGTTTCATTCTGTTTGGACTCTGTTTGATATTCCTTTTCTATGAAACACTCAAATAGGCAAAAAAACAGCAATTTGGGCTGGGCCTCCGGTTAATAGGTTAGTCCCAAAAATAATATAAAAGTGTAAAATAAAGCCCATTAACATCCAAAACAGATAATATAATAGCATGGAACAATCAAAAATTATAGATACGTTGGAGACGTATCAGCCCCGCAGACCCTGATCCCGCCTCCATAAATACCTATATTTAGAGAAAAAAATGACGAAGGAAGTTTCATCACATTTCACAGTACGGAGCCGCTTCCACCTCCTGTTCTTCATCGGGAGGCCAGATCTAGAGTCCATTTGGGGCTCCGGAGAGGGGGATCTTCGATCTACGTCATCATCAACCCTCCTTCATCGCCAATTCCATGAATCTTCCCAATGGGAGTTTGTAATTCCTTGGTAGGCTGGCTGGTCGGCGAGGATTTGGATGAGATTCATCATGTAATCGAGTTTGTTTTGTTAGGGCTTGATCCCTAGTATCCAGTATGTTCTGAGATTGATGTTGTTATGACTTTGCCATGCTTCATGCCTGTGTCTTTGGGCCTAGGTGCCATGATTTTAGATCTGAACCGTTTATGTTTTCACCATTATATATATGTTCTAGATCCGATCTTGCAAGTCATATTCACCTATTACGTGTTATGATCCGTAAACCCCATAGTGACAATAGTCGGGATACTTTCCGGTGATGACCGTAGTTTGAGGAGTTCATGTATTCACTATCTGTTAATGCTTTGTTCATGTTCTCTATTAAAAGGAGGCCTTAATATCCCTTAGTTTCCATATGGACCCCGCTGCCATGGGAGGTTAGGACAAAAGATGTCATGCAAGTTCTTTCCATAAGCACGTATGACTATTTATGGAATACATGCCTACATTATATTTATGAACTGTAGCTAGTTTTGTATCGCCCTAGGTTATGACTGTTATATGGTGAATATCATCCAACGAATCCACTGATCCAATGCCTACGAATTTCCTACATATTGATCTTGCTAAGTTACTACTGCTGCTGTTACTGTTTCACTTGCTACAAAATCACTGCTATCACTGTTACCGTTACTATTGCTGCTACCACGATTATCAAAACTATCATATTAGTGTGCTACTGATCACTTTGCTGCAGATAATTAGTCTCCAGGTGTGGTTGAATTGACAACTCAGCTGCTAATACTTGCAAATATTCTTTGGCTCCCCTTGTGTCGAATCTATAAATTTGGGTTGAATACTCTACCCTCAAAAACTATTTTGATCCCCTATACTTGTGGGTTATCACTGCGCGAGGAGGGCCGAGACGGGGGAGGGCGGTCGCCGGAGCAGGGAGAGTGAGATTGTGTAGAATGGAGAGCGAGAGTGATGAGCACATGGGGGATAGGGTCGCTTACTGGTAGCACAGGTTACAACCCGGCAATACTACTAATGGCAGTACCTGTAGCGAGGGCCGCAGTGCCCGCGCTGCTGCTAATTGAGGCCCACCAGCTGGCGTTGTGTACCAGTAGTGGTAGCACTTGGTACAAATCCCGTGCTATAGCTACTGCACTTAGCAGTAGCATGGGTAAATGCTCACTACAAAAAAAAGACACATCCGTGACATTTTGGGCCGAACGAAATTTTTTTCTGTCATACATATGACACTTCTATGACCATAATTGTGACAAAACCCGGTATCATCATACATGTGGTGGGCTCCTACTTCTATGACAAAAAATCATGATAGAAAATGGGCTTTTCGTCCTGGGCGGGCCGGAGACGCAGCTGCATGACATTCTTTGGGCCGTCCATGACGGAAAAAATCGTGGTAGAAGCGAGGGGGAGGAAAATTTCGGGGCGTTCCCGGTTACGGTGGGTGGTCGGGGGCCGAGCGATGCGCGTTTCTCTCGTACACGTACGCGCGTGTGTGCGAGGCGTTGGCTCTAACTGAACCCGAGCGAGGTGTTGGGCTCTAACTGAACCCGAGCGATTGCACTGCAGGCTACGCGTTACTGAACCCGAGCGATCGATCGATGGCTGTTAACTGAACCCGATCGAGCGATTCCTTCGCTATTGCTTCTAACTGAAGCCGATCGATGGGATGAGCAGTGAGCGTTGCGGGGGGGGGGGTGGATGAACAGTGAGTGCTGGCGTTGCATCTGGATGAACAGGACCCCGTGGTGTGGTGGAGGGCTGGATGAACAGTAGACAGTGGAGGGGTGCCCGTGGAGGGGTGGATGAACAGGACCCCGTGGTGTGGAGGGCTGGATGAACAGTAGAAGGTGGAGGGGTGGTTGAATAGGACCCCGTGGTGTGGTGGGCTGGATGAACAGTAGACGGTGGAGGGGTGCCCGTGGAGGGGTGGTTGAACAGTAGCCGGTGGAGTAGCGCGCGGTGGAGGCTGGATGAACAGGAGCCCGTGGATGAACAGGAGCAGGTGGAGGCTGGAGGAGGTCGACGGTGGATGAACAGTACCTCGTGGAGGCTGGAGGGGGTCGATGGTGGAGATGAACAGTATCCCGTGGAGTCCCGTTTTGCGGTACGCCACACCCCTCCCGATGAACAGGACCCCCGTTTCGACCATAGCGCTCCAACACAAGTCTGTTTCCTCCGTTTTGCGGTACGCCACACCCCTCCCGATCAACAGGACCCCCGTTTCGACCGTAGGAGGTCTGTTTCCTCCATTTTGCGGTACGCCAGACCCCTCCCGATGATCAGGATCCCGTTTCAAACGTGGCCGGTCGAACACAAGGCCATTTCCTCCGTTCTTCGGTATGCCAGGCCTCGTTTCCATCGCCTGTTCTGTCCAAGCCCTCCCGATGAACACAACGCATTCCGTTGCCTCCCCATGAACACGACGCATTCCGTTGCCTCCCCATGAACACGACGACGATGTTGTTTCTCCGTTCTGACCCAGCCATGTACACGAGCCCTGGCCGTACGTATGCGCGAGTAGGCGTTCGAGACCCTGCCCGTATGTACACATACGTGGCCGTATTTTCTTTCTTGCACCCTGGCCGCTGTACGTACGTGTAAATGCTATGTGCACGCCTCTACTACGACACGTGCGCGCCTCTACTACGACACGTGCATGCCTCTACATCAACCAGTATGTACATACACGTTCGCGACTAGAATGACAACGCTACATATGCTTCGACCAGGTGGGTCCCGACTGTCAGGCACTTCCTTGCCTACGAAGATGTAGCTAGTGGGTCCCAGCAGTAAGGGGGCGAATCATTTTTTTTTGCCCGGACGCACTTCCTTGCATGCGAAGATGTAGCTGGTGGGTCCCAGCAGTCAGGGGAAACATTTTTTTTCGTGAAATACAGTGGCCCGTCCGGTGGGTCCCAGCTGTCAGGTGGAGGAATCATTATTTTCCGCGTAATAAGGAGGCACTTCCTTGCTGCGGCCGTGGACCCAGCTGTCAGCCTCTCCACGTACAGTCCACGTCCGATGGAAGTCGTTCCTTGACCACGTTGACCATGCCGCGCCGAGAGCACCAGGGCGGTGGACGACGGTGAGGCCTAGGAAGGGGATGACACGGAGGCAGGGAAGACTCGGCAGTTGTTTCCCACGCGGAGGGGAGTACAACTGTACGAGGGTTTACTGGTTCGTCTGCCGTCGCCGGAGAATAACAGCAGGTGTGGGTGAGTAGAGGGATGGCTAGGCCAGCGATGGGAGTACGATCGGGCGGTGAGGCCTGCGCGGAAGCACAGCTGGTCGCGAGGAGGAGGGAGCAGGCAGTCCCGCCGACGCTTGTTTGAGCGGCTGGAGCAGGAAGAACAAAGATTGAAGAAGCATGACGGCCGTTGGATGGACATCCAACAGTCAGTGCTTGTTCGTCATCCTTTTTTTAGGAAAGCTTCAAATCTGTGGAAAACAACATACAACCCATCTGCCATTATTTCTAATAATTTACAGCCCATTTGCTAATTCTTAAGGTTTTTTTGGAGCCCGTATTGTTTTTGTTAGCATTACAGCCCATATTGTGGCAACGGTTAAAAAGTTATACGAAATTTTGCATATTTCGGTGCGGTCCGAACTGTTTTTAATCCCGAAATTTCGACTCACATTCAAACTGATTTTAAAAATAAATGTATATCAATATAAAATCCAACAAATCTCCACGCATAAAAATTAATGTAATTTAAAATCTTGAAATGAAAAAAAAAGATATTTGAAACTAATTGCCGGTTTGATGTGTTTTAAAAATGTACAACCCATTGCTCATTATTGATGGGCCATTTTCTCGGCCAGCCGAATGAAAGCTCTCCTCGCCTTGAAAGATTTGCAGCCCAACAGGCCTGACAAAGCGACGTACTTGGCAAATCACAAAAAACTGGGTTGTGGCCGTGGACCCAGCTGTCAGCCTCTCGACGTACAGTACTCTTCCGATGGAAGTCGTTCCTTGACAACGTTGACCACGCCGCACGGAGAGCACCACGGCGATGGACGACGGATTGGCCTAGGAAGGGGACGACGCGGTAGTGGAAGCCCGCGCGGAGAGGACTACGAGGGTTCACTGGTTCGGCTGCGGTGTGAGGCTGCCGTCGCCGCAGGGCCTGGCCAGCGGTGGGAATAGTAGGGGGCGGTGAGGCCTCTACGGCAGCACAGCCGGCCACGGGAGGCAGGAGCATGCGGCACGACCGGCGCTGCTTTGGGCGGCTGGAGCAAGAAGACCAAAGGTTGAAGAAGCACTACGGCCGTTGGATGGACATCGTACGGTCATTGGAGCTAGAATCGTCCATATTGACTAAGTTGACAAAGGCCTTCGTCCCTGTTAACTTAGTAGGCCCACAAGTCAGTCTCCCAGCAAGGTGGGTCCCAGCTAGCCGGGGGAGTATTCATTTTTTGTGCGTAATAAGGAGGCACTTCTGGTGGGTCCGAGCTGACAGTGGGGGAACGTTTTTTTCGCGAAATACGATGGCCCGTCCGGTGGGTCCCAACAGTCAGGGGGAAACGATTTTTTTGTAGAATACTGGTGGCCATTCCGGTGGGTCCCCGCTATCAGGTGGAGGAATAATTATTTTCTGCGTAATAAGGAGGCACTTCCTTGCGGCTGCCGTGGACCCAGCTGTCAGCCTCTCCACGTACAGTACTCTTCCGATGGAAGTCGGTCGTTGACCACACTGACCACGCCGCACCGAGAGCACCAGGGTGGTGGACGACGGCGAGGACTAGGAAGGGGGTGACTCAGAGCCGGGGAAGACGCAGCAGTGGATGCCCACGCGAAGAGGAGTACGAGGGTTCACTGGTTCGGCTGCGGTGTAAGGCTGCTGTCGCCGCAGAATAACAGGGGGTGTGGGTGAGTAGAGGGATGGCCTGGCCAGTGGTGGGAGTAGTAGGGGGCGGTGAGGCCTCCGCGGCATCACAGTCGGCCACGGGAGGCAGGAGCACGCGGCACGACCGGCGCTAGTTTGGGCGGCTGGAGCAAGAAGACCAGGTTGAAGAAGCACTACGACCATTGGATGAATATCGTACGGTAACAGGAGCTAGAATCGTTCATATTGACTAAGTTGACGAAGCCCTCCATCCCCGTCAACTTGGTAGGCCCACAAGTCAGCCTCCCACTATGCTGGGTTCCAGCTGGCAGCGGGAATATTCTTTTTTTTGTGCGTAATAAGGAGGCAGTTCCTTGCATGTGAAGATAGCTGGTGGGTCCGACATGTCAGCAGGGGGCACTTTATTTCGCGAAATACAGAGGCCCTTCCGGTGGGTCCCAGATGTCAGGTGGAGGAATCATTATTTTGCGCATAATAAGGAGGTATTTCCTTGTGTGCGGCCATGGACCCAGCTGTCAGCCTCTCCACGCACAGTCTACTTCCGATGGTGTCTTTCATTGACGACGTTGACCACGCCACGCCGAGCGCATCCAAGGTGGTGGACGACGGCGAGGCCCCGGACATCAACAAGCCGGAGATGGGAAGACGCGGGAGTAGAGTCGCAGACAGAGAGGTGTACGAGGGTTAACTGGTTCTAGTGCGGTGTGGTTCGGCAGTCGGTGGAGAAGAACAGGAGGTGTGGAGGGGTGGAGGGATGGCCTGGCCAACTGTGGAGTAGCGCTTCATAGCGAAGCGTGCTAAGCAGAGCTGCTAGCAGCAGGAGGCGGGAGGTGGTCCCGGCGGCGCTGGAGGAAGAAGACGAGAGATTGAAGATGGATGCCGGTCGTTGGATGTAAATCCAACGGCTAACATGTCAGAATCATTTGTTGACTAAATTGACAACGACTTGCATTGGCTTCGACCTATTGGCCCACATTTCAGCCTCCAAAAATGTGGCACGTATTCAACCCATTTTTTCAGAATTTACCGTCTTATTTTTTGCGCGGTAGAATTTACAGTCAATTTGATCTTTTTTTGAATTACAGCCATTAGCTGGGCTGGGTGAACAAATAATGTAGCGTCCATGCGGCCCGTTTATTTTATTTCCTAAAAAATTACAGCCCATTTGCACTTTCTCGAAATACACGATTTTGCTGGGCTGATTCTAATTATAATGTTGGGTTGGGACAACAATGTTATCAAAAAATAAAAAGGGGCTGAGCATTTTGTTATAAATATATTTAAATAATAAGTGATATTATTACATTCGTCCTTAAATTTACAGTCTTACCAAGCTTTATATAATAACATATAAAATATTTTTTTTAGAAAAACAGGGAGCATCTCCCCGGTTCCATTGCTGAGAACTAAACCACAACATATTCTGATACAGCAGCTCAAAGAGCAGTTCGAAAGCAAAGGTAGAAAAGCTACAAACTAGGGGAGGTGGATGAACAAGTTCTCTGAATAACACAAATCACCCGAGCGGTGCCAAAGGCAGAGCAGATAGAGCACTCAAATGACACAAGGAGGGTCCAGCGAAGCCTTCATGGTCTTCAGCCGAGGGGCCATGTCAGCCTGCGGCGACCAGTAAGCAAGCGGAGACATCGGGCTGGAAGGCGTAGCATGGTGGATGTCCCTCTTTTTCGGCGCCAGGTGCCCATCATCTTCATCAGAGATCTTGAGACGAGCCCACGGGTCCAGCCCCAGAGCAGGTCGAGCCTTGTTCAGCCACAAGTGATCGCCAACGGTTTCTGGAGGGATCTTGTTAGGGTTTCCATGAAGCTCATCAACTTGTCCTTGTCCGATCTGGAGGAGAGAATTTCCCAGTTCCTCACCATGTTCCTGATCAACCTCAAGACCTGCGGAATGGAAATCCAGGAGGTGTTACTGAAAATCATAGCATTTCTATATTTTTTCAGAGGCACCAAAGGACAGCTGAGCTAACAGTGTTTAAAACAGAGCACTTTTTGGTAGCAATCCAGAATCTGGCGACAGATTCGAAGGATGAGCCAATCTGACTAAAGAAATATTCCTCAATGTGGGCCCAGAGATGTTTAGCAACTATACATTCAAAAAATAGGTGAGAACAAGACTCTTGTTCCAAGCAGTAAACACAATCAAGGGGTTTGATGATGTGTCTCTTCCTAAGGTTATCCCTAGTCATCAATTTGTTTTTGGAGAGAAGCTAGAGAAATACATGAATTTTAGGGGGAACTCTCAATTTCCAGACTGCAGGGATAAACACGGGTTGAACCCCTCTAAAGTTGATAACATGATAGAGGGAGCTAGAGGAATACTTCCCGTTATTGTCCAGCTGCCAAATCAGGGCATTCGGCTCGGTAGTAAAGGTAATGCTTTTGGCAATTTCCTCCAACTGGAACCATTGTTCCATGAGACTATCACTAAAGTTCCTTCTAAAAGAGAGTTTTAGGCATTGACCGTCCCAAACTTCATTGACACTTTTGTTAAGCTCACTGCAGACAGAGTAAATAGGCCAAAATTGGACTGCTAGGGGGATGTGCCAAACCAAGTATCTTCCCAGAACCTGGTTCTGCTCCCATCCCCTATGTTCCATCTGTAGCCAAATTTCACATCATGCATAATAGATTTTAATCCTTTCCAAAATCTAGAGGTCTTAGGGTTGGAGGAAGGGATAAAAATATTAGGTTTATTTCCTAGGTATTTATGGGCAATAAGAAGCTTCCAGGGTTTCATGTCTTCCTCATAGAATCTTTTAATCCAAGACCCTAGAAGACAGATGTTAATTTCTTGCAGGTTAGGTATGCCTAGGCCTCCAAAATCTTTTTTCATAGAGACTAGGGCCCAATTAGCAAGGTGTAGCTTCCTATTTCCCTCAAAATATTTCCACAAGCAATGAGACATCTGAGAATTGATGAGGTTCACTGCCCATTTAGGGAACTTGAAGAAGGAGAGGAGATACACTGGAATGCTAGCCAAACAAGCTTGTATGAGGATGAATCTACCTCTGTAAGAGAGAAGTTTGGCCCTCCACCCAGCAATCCTTTTAATGATTTTATCCAGAAGGGGTTGGATATCCTCTCTCCTCAGTTTATCATAGTGGAGAGGGATACCTAGGTACTTAATGGGGAAGTTACCTTTATTATAGACTAGAATAGAGAGGAAGTCAGCTAACTACTGATCATCCATGCTGATAGGGATGAGTTCACTCTTATAGTAGTTGATTCTCATGTCTGAGACTTGTTCAAACCATGTTAGAACAGTTTTCAGATTGCTAGCATGTGTGGAGTCATTGTCTAAGAAAAGGATGGTATCATCTGCATATTGAAGGCAGATGATGCCACCAGGGCAGACCTTAGGACAGAGCCCTGCAATCAGACTATGATCAGCATCTTTGCTCAGCATTTTAGTAAGAACGTCCACTACTAAATTAAACAAAAGCGGGGAGATGGGGTCACCTTGCCTAAGGCCTTTACCAGCAAGGAAAAAAATCACTTCCACAGTTATTTAACTTGACCCCAACAGACCCCCCATGAGTAAGTTGCTGGATCCAACTCTCCTCTATGAAAGGCTTGGAAAAGATCTAAGAGATCATTTTTCACTAAGTCCCAAAAATGCTGGTAAAACAAGAAGGGAATCCCATCAGGACCAGGAGCCCCATCAGGATAAGAGCTAAAAATGGCTTCCTTCACCTCTGTCTCTGAAAAAGGGGCTTCTAGCAGCTCATTTTCAGCAGGAGAGACTTTTTCAGAAGCAGAGAAAAATTGTTTTGTAGAGAGAACCCAGAAGGGTTTTCTTTCTTAAAGAGGTCTTTGTAGAAGTCACTAGCTACTTTCAGCATCTCATCTACCTCAGTAACAAGGCCATTAGGGCCATCAAGGGAGTGAATGAGGGTTTTCCTCCTCCTCTGGTTAGCTACTGCATGGAAGTAAGCAATATTTCTATCACCCTCCTTAATGTTCCTATATCTAGACCTTTGTTTGGCTTTGATTTCTTCTTGAAGCCAAATTTTCTTGAGCTCTGCATGGACAAAGTTTAATCTATTAGTCTCAGCCTCAGAGAGGTCAGTGGTTTCTGCCTTAATATCTAGAGAATCAAACTCAAGGAGGAGAAGCCTTTTGCATGTTCTAAGATTAGATTCCTCATTGGAGTTCCACCCTTTGGTAGTTCTTCTAAATCTTCTGATTTTGATCTGCCAATTTTCTAGGGGGGCAGCTGCTCCCAGTAGGCTCATTCCAGATTTTTCTGACTAGCTCAGTAAAATCTTCTCTAAGCAACCACCACTTTTCAAATTTAAAACTATTGCTCTTTGGAGTTTGGTTAAGACCAGAGTCCCAGAGCAAAGGAGTGTGGTCACTACCACATCTGGGCAGAGCTCTACAACTAGAAAGGGGAAAAACTATCTAATTATGTGTCACAGAAAATTCTGTTAATGGTGGACATAATCCTGGAGCAGCACTTCCAACATATCTAGCAGAACTGTGGGTTTTCCTTCTGACAGGGCAATTCTCAACTTTATGGGTAACCATTTTGCATATAAAACAACTCTTGGGCTTGACACATTTATCCAAATGATGCCCTGGTTCCCCACAGTTGTAGCAGATCGCCTGAGAGTATGCCATAAGCCCGAAGCAGGGGCAGGAACAGTTTTCTGGATGTCCTGTCTCTTCTTTTGCTGATTCTTGCCTTGAGATTTCCCACTGATCTGATAGTCAGAACCACCAGAAGATTGATCTTGGGCAATTATAGGAGCCTGCCCAGATTGTGCCCCCATTGTGTGCGGAGGTGGGCCGTACCACTGCCCAACCGGTGCTTCCCCCCATTGTGATAGGGGAAATTCATTGGAGTTCCTGGTTCCTTCTCATCCTCCAGCCAGATGTTGTCTCTCAGGAAGCAGAAATAACCACCAGACAGCTCAATTGAAGCAGATTGCAAGCCTAATTTCAATCTTCTGCAGGTTTGGGGGAGAGGTAAGATAGGGGATCCACCTGCTCTGGCTCCGGTGGCGTGCTGGTGGGCAGGAGTCCAGTCAAGCATTCCCATCTCGCAGCACGACGTGGATCTCCTGAATTCGCTTCTCCTTTCTCTCATCGAACGAACGCAATTGGAGGCTCACTGGGGTGGGGCATCCTGTGCTTCTTCAAGAAATCTCCTTCGAAGTAGATCCGCATGGCTAGATTCAGCAGCTCCTAATCCACATGATCCTTGCACATCCGAGCATACCTGTGCGAGTGAGAGAACGGATTCGGTCCCTCCTTGGCTTCCTCCCTCGCAGCTTCCTCCTCTGCTTCCCTCCATTCACGCGTGCACTGGGTCCAGGAGAGAGCGTCATCGCGGATCTGCATCGCCCACTCCCTCCATCTCCTCCCTCGAGTCTCCCGCAGCACCGCTGGCGCGACGGAGTCGAGCGGCTGGAGCATCCGCGGGAAGGCTTTGTAGACATGTGGGAGATGCATCTTGTACATCTGCATGTCTTCCAGCCATTCCCCCGTGGATATGGCCGGCGACTCCATGGGGCGCGCGAGCGGACTTGCTGAGGGGGGCAGGCGTGCCCGGAGTCAGGAGGCGGGGGGTGGCAGCAAGATCTATGGTGGCTGCGAGGGTGGAGGTAGTGGTGGGGGCGGCGGCGAGGGTGGAGGTGGTGGCGGGGGTGAAGGGGATCGCGAGAGCGGTCATCTATTTGCCAGTTATGTGAACTAAACAGTCAACATATAAAATAGTTTAAATATATACAATATAGTTAGAAGGGAAACATAAGTTGGACCTGGCGTTCCTATTCTTATATAAAAATAGAACAGACCTATGCGTTTTCTTCAAAAAAATACATAAATTGGGCTGCCAAAAATAAAATCTTGGATGGGAGGTCCATAGGCCGGTCGATACATGACGGCCCTAAGAAAATACAAACATGCATATGGACCTCCCATCCGAGGACGTGGGTTGCGCATGTTAAAAATGAAAGCCTAGACAGGGCAGCCCAAAACCACGTCCAACACTTGCCAAAACTTCATCCCTCGTTTTCTCTGTGTTTCGCACACTCGACATTGTGTGGGCATTTTGACTATGCATCATATGAAGATGTGCTATGCATGAATGTTGATCAGCATGATGTTAACTGGCTGGTAGTTCCATTTTCGACCATGAATAAAACTTCCAACATGATGTTAACCCTGTTTTAAAAGGCGGTGTTAATATAAGTGCTCTGCCTCTGAAAGTTGCAGTTTCTTATCTGAAACTGAACTTGCAGTTTCTTATCTGAAACTGAAACTTGCAGTTTCTTCTCTGGGTATCACATTGTCTGCACTTTTATACTCCTATGAAACTACATTTTTTAAGTGCTAAAAATAGATATCTAGAATTCATAAAATACTTCATATGCTCAATACTGCAAATCTGAAATTCAAAAGACATTCATATCTGAAAGTACTCTCAAAATACACAACACAAAACACAATTCACAACCTGCAAATACTGACAACCCTAAGATCCTCCTGACAATTCACAACCTGCCCGACTATTGGGCTGGGGGGGGGCAGCCCCCTCCTATTCCTCGACGGCAGACAGCCGCCCCGTGAGACGATCTGAACAGCGTGGGAGACGATGGCGGGGAAGCGTCGTCGGGCCAATTGCTTTTCTCCTCTTGCAGTTGGGTTCGGTCGACGAAGACTCCACCGGCTCGCTCTGGCAGGACACCCTCACAAACGACACCCTATAGATGCTCGATCCTTCAATCTCTGGTGGATGATCCATCTGGGATCGATACTCCCACCACCGCTCCCTCATGATCGGATTCGGTGAATCTGTTTGCTCCATGGCCCAGAGGAGCAGCTCTATGTACTCCGGCGTGACTCCCTCCGGGAGTATCGCCGCCTTTTCGCTTTGTTGCAGATATTTGGTCATGGATGTCGCCGTCGCCGTCGCCGCTAGTTGGTCCTTGTTGTCAAACCAAGTCTGTATCTCCAACATCCTAGCTAGCTTCACAGGGTCGCCGTCTACGATCCTCACGTATTGGTTGTACTCCTCCATCGATCTACTTCTCCATAGCACCTTCACTCACCGGCGGTGGTTTTTGAATGGAAGAGGAGAGGAGCAGCGCTGGTTTTGGATTAGAACGGGAGAGGAGCGATGCTGGTTTTGGACTGGAACAGGAGAGGAGGGGCGGTGGTTTTGAAATGGAAGAGGAGAGGAGCGGCGCTACATTTAGATTGGAACTGGAGAGGAGCGGCGGTGGTTTAAGAGGAGAAGAGCGGAAGAGCGGCGCTGGTCTTGGAAGTATTTTTTTGTTGTTTTGCGTATTTTGGGTCAAAGTTTGACCACGTACTGTATTTGACAAGCAAAATGTGAATGCATGTCACCACATTGATTTTGATTTTGATCCAGTCAGAGCGCGCCGGCCCTCTCGTCCAATCCTAAATCGCTGCCGCATGCTCCTCTCCCTCTTCTCCATTGCAAAACCACCTCCTCTCCTCTCCATCATCTCCATTCCAATGCCACCGTCTCGCCTCTACCTCTTCTCTATTGCAAGACCACTGTCTCTCCTCCGTTTTCTAGATGCTTTGCTCCATGGCGCGGGCGCAATCCATGGATACAAAATTAGTATACTGTATACTATTTAAAAGTCGAGGGCGGGGCTTTTCCTACGCGGTAGGCAGCAGGGCAGTTCTGCCTAGTCGGTTCGACAGAGACGCGAGAAGACGAGGGAGTAGGTTGCTGCAAACGTAGGGCTGTGTGATTTGACAGCGAGTTACTGCTGGACAGGTGGGGCCCCGTGATTTGACTTGCCATTATCATTTTAACTGTGGCGCTATGACCGGCGTGAGTCTCCCAGATTCCTGACCACCTCCATACAGGTGCCTCTCCCAATGCTCCACCATGTAGTAGAGGCTGGCTCTTGCATGAGAGCCCACTTCTCCACTTTTTCCTTGCCTCTCTTTCCTCCACATATGCAAAAATGCCATGTAAAGCGCACTATTGTACTTACTTTTACTTGCTCCTACAGGTGCTTAAGCTTGCTTAAGCTTGCCACATAAGCATAAAGTCTGATGTGGCAAGTTAATCAAGAAGAGAGAGAGACTAGTTTGGTGACCCAAGGAAGAAACGGTGCTAAGCGCGTGTACCTAGGTGAAAAGACAATTTTGAGTCTATAGCTAATTAAATGAAGCAAACTTAGCAACACCATTTCATTAGAAGAGGTCACTCCTTGGCAAATGCAATAAATACACGCGCTTAGCACCGTTTCTTCCTTGAGTACAAAGAAAGAGATAGAGAGGAGTAAAAAATACACTTATAGCCAACCTTGTTGTAGTATGAGTGACTAAGTGATGACTATGTATGACATGCCAACATCAGATAGCCTAACGCACCGTGTTAAATCTCCAAGGGCGCGACCGCGCGAGCGACGTGACGGTCGTGGTAGGCGCGACCATGATACGGGCTACTGGCAGCCCTTGGATCTGAGATCAAATGGTCGCATGCTAAGTTGCTGAAAATTTGCAGAATAACCCTCCAGGATAGGATATTCACCCATAGGTCTAGAATCACTCCATGCAACCGTTCGATCTCAGATCCAAGGGCTCTCGGAAGCCCGTATCATGGGAGAATGGAAAGCCACTACCCTGTCGTTCGCATGCTGGTAGTTTGCTCCTACTCGTCCCCGCACGTCCTTCAATACTACGGCGGTTCGCTCCTAGTCGTCCCGTCCATTCACATTACGGCAGTTCCACTAATCCTAACCCTCCTCCCAAATCCATGGTGTCCCAAATCTCCATGATCGGCGGTGAGTACAAGGTTAGAACCATCACCGGCGATGAGTTCGATGTCATCTACACCCGTTCTTCCTCGACGGTGAAAGGATGCCTTTCTCATTTCAGACGCATGTTCGAAGACTCAGATGATGAGTGGGTCGCTGGGCTAGATGTTGAGTACACCACAGTCTTGGGACGAGAGAAGGATCTAAAGGACGAAGAGAGGAAGAAGCCCGCTGTGATCCAGGTTTGCGTGCATGACTTATGCTTGGTCCACCACATATGCCATGCCGATGTTGAGTGCCAGGATTTTAAGGACTTCCTCGAGAGCAACCTAGTCAAATTCGTTACTGTAGACTTGGTAACGACAAAGAAGTCCTGCATCGGATAGGCCTCATTGTAGGCAACACCTTCGACCTCGAGAAGAATCGGCTGGTGTCCGCTCGTCAGCCTTCAATGCTGACTCTGGCAGGAGCCATGGTTCATCCTTCGTATGGTAAACTGGAGAAACCTCGATACACGTTCCATCGTCATGCATGGCAGCGGAATGTACTAGATATAGACCACATCCACTACGCTGCAATGGATGGCTACCTTTGCTTCAATATCTACAAGGGTTGGATGAAGAGCAACAGCCAAGTGTGCGGTTCAAGCAAAGAAGTATCAGCCAAGAGGAAGAGGGACAAGGACGAAGTCGAGGACGTGGACGAGGACTCTGAGTAAGGTGGCAGTGTCGTTGCTCATGGTGGTTCTAATGCAGTGTCTACCGGAATAGTTGCAAAGTTTAATTTCATGTGTGCTTAATTTAATTTGAGGGGTGTGTTGTGCTGAGCCCCCAGCAGAACTATGTTATGTTTCTTCTCGTTACTTTAACTCTTCAGTACGTACATACTAGTATTTCTTACATTTCATCTTTTAGTTGGTATAGTACTACCACTCGTTTCTTCACATTATATACGTACAATATATATGGCCAACATCATATAGCCAGCAGTTTAGTTGTCAAAGAATTTCCGGGTGCTTAGTTTCGTCAAAGAATTCCAGGATGCTTAGAGGGTGCTTGGATCCAAGGGACTTATTTTAGTCTGACTAAAAATAGTCTCTTTAAGAGCCTAAAGTTCCAAGCACCCCTGACTAAAGAGGGGCTAAAACTAGTCTTGAGACTAAAAAAATTTAGTCAGGGGTACCCCTACTAAAATGTGGATTAGTCCTCTCTCTACTCATTTAACTCCTCTCCTTTAACACAGGCGAGTTCTGGATTGGAGGGTTTGGAGGATAATAAATGCTCATTAACTTGATTTTAGCCTTTTTATATTTGGATCGAAGCATGGGTGAGGCTAGCATGTTTTAGTCCCACTACTTTTAGTCATGGGACTAAAACGTATCCAAGCACCCTCTTAGTTTTATTCGAGGGGTGGGTTGTGTTGGACACCATTATTGTGACTAGCCTTTTTAATAGTACTATATGCATAATTTGGCGACGAGCACTCTCTATATGTACCACCTTTTTTTAATTTCAAGTTTTGCTCCATGACGCAATCCATCGATACTACTGCTGTACGAAAGTACACATTTTTTAAAAGGCTAGAGGGCAGAGCAGTCTAGCTTGGTCGGTTTCACGAGAGGCGAGGGCCTTTGTGATTTGATGGCTCATTACTGTTGGAAGGCGGGGCCTTGTGATTTGACTTCTCGTATAAATGCGCAGACGACCTGATCGAGGAGGAGCAAAGAACCGTGCGGTATACTCAAGTTTTCCACTGGAGTAGTACTGCGACGGAGGAGCATGAAGCACGGCAGCCCAGTGCCATATGGCGATAAAAAATGATCTAATTTGCTAGTCATATCATTGTTAGCATTGTTCTATTCATTCCCTCAAAAAAACATTGTTCTATTCATGCCTCACAGAGAACTTGACACGTGCGGCGAAACACCCGAAGCAAAAGATGAAACACAGGAGCAAAAGAAGAAGGAAGATTATCACCCCAAATGATCTAATTCGCCGCAGAGTCGTAACTGCTTCTTCATCGCCTCCACGACCTCCATCTCCTTGCGCGTCTCCTCTGCCATCTTCATCATTGTGTCCATGACGCGGCATTTCTTGATGTGAGCCTTCATCATCTGTTCCATGGCCATATTACATACCTTGACAGCAGCCAGGCCCTCGATGCGGAGCTTCGCTAACTCTTCCTTCTGTTCCATGGCGAGGGCCTGCAGCATCTTCATCGAGGAACTACTATTCTCATGCAGCTTCTTCCAGCCGGCGTTCTTCTCCTTCAATAGGTCGATCTCGTGGCAGAGCTTCGCATTGTCCTCCCGAAGTCGCAGGATTTCGCCGGTCGCCTTCTTCTCCGAGGCAATGCTCTTCTTTAGCATCATCACCAAGTCGGCGGTCAACTCCCCCTGTTGATTGAGCTCAGCGGGCATGTCGTCGAGGCTCTCCTTCAGCAACTCCATCAAGCCTTGGATGAACTCCTTCTGCTTATTGAGCTGATCGGGCATGCCATCGAGGGATAACGACTCGAGCTCTGCCGGTTCGGCATGTTCGCCTCCGTGGCTAGGGCGCTCCTGGGAGCCATCGCCTGCCCGTGCGAGATCTTTTGAGGTCTCTGCGTGGCGGCGAGCCCTCTTTTTTTCCGCAGCCTTGGTTGCCGCTCCCTTGTTACGAGTAGTTCTCTACCTAGAGCTCTGCTCACCGGCCATGGCAACGACGGACGAAGAAGAAGAACTTATGAGGAGGAAAGGTAGAGTGATTTTCGGTTAGGTAGATCCCCTTTTTATAACCTAAGTACTAGCACTAGTACTAATACCTGCATAGTGGGCAGGTTTGGTACGTACTACTAGTAGGTGTGAGCAGGCTTTCGAATGTGATGGGAACAAGGTAAAGATTAATTGATGGCTTTGGTTTCGAGGCCCGAAACGGCTCCCGATGAGTTTAGCGGAACATAAATTTCAAGTACTACTACACTGCTCAAATGCGTAAATATTATGTTACTGTCAAAAATTGGCACAAAATATGAAGGAGACCAATGGAAGTACTACTAGCAACCCACGATTTAACTACTCGCATGCGCGCAGTGGAGTAATAATGTCTTTATTCCGCCCTCACGTCCACTCAATTTGCATGCGCTGTATTAATTGACCATCAATGAAGTGAACGACTTTACACGCGTCAAATTATCACATGGGGTGGATCTTGGTACAAAATTGCGTCCGCCCGTGTACCCGCGTGGGCGTGCGAGGAATGAGTGCGTGCATGGCATGGGTGCACATCTTTGCTTCATGCATGTTCCGCCAGTATGGCTCAGGGAGGACGAGTACATTCTTCTGGAACCAGCAGCACGTCACTGTGATCAAACCACGCAAGGAGGTCGCGACAATGCCTACACATGTGCCATGTGGCTTCATGAACTGTAAGAGAGACACTGTGTAGGGTGCCATTGGTATTCTAATTTACGTGTTTTGCACATACTCGAAGTACTAGTAAGGTACACGTGCATTGCATGCATCAGATTTTGCAACCAAATTATGAATAAATACCACACTATAGCATGTAAGCTCTGAGTCATATATGCCTGCTGTAGCCCTTCGTTTAATTCTTATAGTTCATCTCATTCAAAATCAATTAGTTTTTATAAAAAAACTAAGAACGCGGGAATATGAAAAACATGGGATTATAGTGGAATGTTGTCTTGAATCCTACAGGATTGTACGAGTGTTTGATTGTGCATAGAAAAAACGCAGAATTCTTTCAAAGAGGTTTGAGTGGATGGGATGTTTCCTATGAAATATAGTGCAAATGAATCATATGGAAAAATTCCTATGGTTTAAAATCCTACGAATCAAACAACCAAGATAGGAAAAATTCCTAATGATTAGAATCCTCCAAAATTCCTTTGAGAATCCTTTGAATCAAAGAAGCCCTTGATCTATTTTATGATTCATGGAATTGTGCGTTGTAAAGCATAAAGTAAAAACAAATAATGGCAATTCAACTAGAAAAAAGTTTGGGCAGTTATGATACGGAAGATTCTAGAACAAAAGAGAACCACTGTTGTTTTCAGGTTTGTGCATTGTGCTTAAGTTCAACCATGGAGTCTGCTAGATTGTACATGTGGCAAAATCCAGTGGGGGGCTAGAAGATGGTGCGAGGGGCCGAGTGGAGGGAGACTATGAAGGAATGCACAAGTGCGAGATCGATATTTAGAGAGAGAGGGCGAACACGTGCGCTGATGCGCGCAGTGGCGGAGCCATGAAAAATAAATGAGCTAGGGGGCCAAGCATTGCTAATCCTTTACGAGGAGGGTCAATTCATGAATTTAAACCATTTTTAGCAGCAATTGTCTAATGATCACATTCATATTAGCCTTGATATATAGTGATGTTAGGGGGGAGGGGGGCAGGGCCCTTACTACCCCCTGTCTTCGCCATTGTGCACGTGTCTGAGAGATGAAGCAGAAGGCATGGATGATGAGAGGGGGACGTTGGATACATAATTAATGTGGGTGTATTAGCTATATATGTTTTTTTTTGAATATTTACTGTGAGGCAAAGCCCCACAACCCTTTATTAAAATGAAATGTACAAAATTACAAAAGGAATATATACAAGAGCTAAGAAACTAGTCTAGAAAGCTAAAGAACCAGAGTACATCAACCTACCTGGACTAATTAGACTAAAGCATTTATCAAAGCTTTAAGCTTGATGCTGCTATCCTCCTTGAGCCTATGAGATAGAAGTGTGAGATCATGTACAAAGTTAGACCTCCAAGTAGCAAAAGTAGCTCTCTCCCCTCTAAAAGTTCTTCCATTCCTGAGGATCCAAATGTTCCAGGTAGCTGTCAGCATTACTTTAAAGAAGAAAGTATGCCTGAAACTTGATCTAGCATGTTGGATACATTGCAAAATGTCCGGCCCTCTTGACCAATCAATAGAGAGATAGTTCCAAACCCTCCGACTGAAATTGCAGTTGAAGAACAAATGCAGCCTATCCTCATATGAGAGTTCCTGACAGATAACACAAAGATTATCATCCAAAGGAGATCTCCAGTGCCTCCGGATCAGGAGGTCCTTGATGTTAAGCCTGCCAAAGAAAAGTAACCAGCCAAAGACTTTGATCTTCAATGTGCATATGCTTTTCCACAACCATTTACACGGTTGAATTGTGGGCAAATGTGAGTGCATTAAGGTGTAGAAACTCTTGGCTGAGAATGCACCAGATTTGCCCGGCCATACCCAAACATCCGGTATGTTAGTGTCCCTGTCCAAGGCCATTATCCAATCCTCTAGCACATGCAACTCCTGAGCAGCCTCATGAGACAATGGCAAGAAGAACATTGAAAAAATATCCTGTGATATGAGGAATTCATGCACTGAAACCTTGTCATTCTTAACAAAGGAAAATAACCTTGGCAGTGTCCAACATAAAGGTCTAGAAGATCCACCAATATGCCAAGCATTAGTCCAGAACAAAGTAGAGTCACCCATGTTGATGTGCACTGAGGCAATAGGTGTGTACGCATCCTGGAGCTTGAGGATATCTCTCCACCAAAAGGACCCCACTAGGGTTGTAGCATGTGGGACGCCATCAGCATAATAACTGTTCCAGATGAGGGACACCCATGGTATGTCAACCTTATTATAGAACTTATGCAAATGCTTGAGTAGTAGCCCTTTGTTTTGGATGTTTAAGTTAATCACCCCAAGACATCCTTTATCTTTTGGCCGACAAACTAGATCCCAAGCAGCCAAAGATTGCTTTGGAGCATCAGAACCCCCCCTCTAGAGGCATTGTCTGAAGATTCTGTCCAACTGTTTGATAATACCATGAGGGATTTGCAAGCTACAAAGAAAGTAAATTGGCATGGAAGTCAGGACCAAAGTTAGGAGCTGTAAGCGTGATCCTTGATTGAGCATGCATGAGCTAGCAGTCAAACGTCTCTCCAAAGTATCCACTAAAGGCATGAGATCAACAATCCTGGGTCTAGTGGTTCCAAGGGGCAGCCCTAGATATGTAAAAGGGAGTTGGCCAATCCTGCAGTCAAACAGAGCAGCTAACCGAATTGCTTCACCTTCATCAATGTTGAGTGGGATCATTGAGGACTTTGCAAAATTGACCTTGAGACGAGTAGATTGTTTAAAGGTGAGCAGCATGTTCTTGAGAGCCACCAACTCCTCATCTCTAGCTGACAAAAAGATAACAGTATCATCAGCATACTGTATAATGGGAAACTCCTAGTCATGGGTGGGGATTGGGAGTGATAAGACACCCTGTGTCAGCATTTGATTAATCACAGATTGTAAAAGGTCAGCTGCAATTACAAATAGAAGAGGTGATAAAGGATCCCCTTGTCTGACCCCACATTTGCACTTGAACTGCTTGCCAGGGATGCCATTTAGCAACACAGAAAAAGACCCTGTAGAAAGGATCTCTTTGATCCATCCAATCCATTTATCATCAAAACCTTTGTGTTTGAGCATCAGCAAAATAACCTCATGATTAACAGTATCAAAAGCTGTAATGGCCTGGCTTATTAGGGATGATAGACTACTCATATCAATAAGGATTTCCTTCTTTTCCGGGAGCCCATTCGGACAGAACTCCAAAGTTAAGCATGCTCAGCTTGGAGTAGTGTTAGGATGGGTGACCGACCGGGAAGTTGCTCCCGGGTGCGCACGAGTGAGGACAAAGTGCACAGAAAAGACTAGTATTGATCTGTGGGGCCAGTCTAGATCCCGCCAGGAGTAAATACCACCGGCGCGTGTGTCTGAGGAGTTACAAGTTGGTATCAGAGCCGACCCTCGCGGGGACTGGAAGCACAAACGTATGTGCCAAGAGGGAACGTTCCTGTGGCCTGACGAGGACGTCGGTTCCTCTGAGTGGGGGTGTATGTAATGGCCTGGCTTATTAGGGATGATAGACTACTCATATCAATAAGGATTTCCTTCTTTTCCGGGAGCCCATTCGGACAGAACTCCAAAGTTAAGCGTGCTCAGCTTGGAGTAGTGTTACGATGGGTGACCGACCGGGAAGTTGCTCCCGGGTGCGCACGAGTGAGGACAAAGTGCGCTGAAAAGACTAGTATTGATCTGTGCGGCCAGTCTAGATCCCGCCAAGAGTAACGACCACCGGCGGGTGTGTCCGGGGCGTTACAAAAGCCTTGGCAAAATCTAATTTCAGAATAACAATAGGCCTCTTGGACTGTTTGCATTGATGTATATACTCAAAACTCCAAGCCAGACAGTCCTGGATTGCTCTACCCTTAAGAAAACCATACTGATTCTTATGGATGCAGTTTAGAATCACCCTTTGCAACCTATTAGCCAGCAGCTTGGTGAGAAACTTCAAGCAGGTGTTTGTAAGAGAAATGGGCCTAAAATCATCCGGTCCCTCAGGAGATAACATCTTAGGGATAAGGGTAATGAGAGACCCATTAATGTTTTCCAGAGAAAGTTTCCCTTCATAAAAGTCTTTGATCAAACTTAAGAAATCTTTCTCAATGATTGACCAACAACGCTTGACAAACATGCCATTAAAACCATCAGGCCCTGGCGCCCTGTCAGTTGGCAACTCCTGTAAGACCTTTTTAATCTCAGCATCAGAGAAGGGAAGCGAAAATTCCTCCAAACCAGGGACAGGCTGGATGAGTGTGCCCAGATCATAGCCCATTGAAATGTCCTGGGCCTGGCCCATTCGGTTTTTGAAGGAAGCCCAGAGGATTCCCGCCATTTGATCATGATTAGAAATAGGGTCATCCATCCCCTGCGTTTTCAGACTAGCTATAGAGTTTTTCCTCATGCGCTCAGATGCCATGGCATGGAAATTTTTTGAGTTTTCCTCACCCACCTTGATGTACCTAATCGTACACCTCTCCTTCCAATAGATATAGTGGCGCTTCAACAAATGCTCATAATGCAGCTTGACTATTTTCCTGAAATTGAACTCAGATCTAACCAGTGGCCATAACTCCTCCAACTTATCAAAATAGAGAATAACTTTACTGCACTCCACAGTTAACTTCTTAAGGTAAGAGAGGTTTTTACTCCAAACTCTTAAGTCATACGTGAGGCATTTAAATTTCCTAGTTAAAACTGCGGATGCAGAGAGATCAGAAAAAACAAGGGCCTCCCAAGATTTCTTGACACACTCCATAAACCATGGCATTTCAACCCAGTAATTTTCAAACCTAAAAATCTTGGACTTGGGAATTTTAGTGTCGATTGAAACCACACATGGCACGCGATCCGATGAGGTTTTTGCCAAAGGAAAGACAACTGTATTAGGGTAGTGAGAGATCCAATCAGAGGATGTGAAGAACCAATCAAGCTGTTCCAAGAGAGGGATTTGCTGCATATTGGACCAAGTAAAGCTTCTACCCTTTATTGGCAATTCCAGAAGTCCAAGATGACCAATGATTTCATTAAAGAGAAAGATGTCATTTATATCTCCTCCTGGCAGATTTCTGTTATCTAGAGAGCGGATGAAGTTAAAATCACCAAGGAGCAACCAATTCTCATCCAAGGAGATAGTTAGGTGATATAACCAACTCACAAAATCGTCTCTAGGTTGACCATCACATGGCCCATACACAGAAACCAGAGTCCATCGTTCTGAGTTATGAACAGACTTAAAAGAAACAACAATACTGAAGCGCTGGCTTTCCACTAGCTCCCCCTCAAATACTGAAGGATTCCAAATCACCAAGATTCCACCAGAAGCACCCACAGAAGGAGAGAAAGAAAATTGATCAAAACACCTAGGGCAGAAGGACCAAATCTTCCTAATGTCGAACTTCTCACACTTACTTTCCTCCAAACAAATTATGGAGCAGTGACTCTCCTCTATCTTAGCTCTAATGTCATGCTGTCGAGCATCAGAGTTCAGGCCACGCACATTCCAGCACAACACATTCCAATTACGAAACGATGTAGTCTCCATAGATAACTAACAAAAGACAATAGAGTCGAACTGCGCTGCTTAACAGCTCAGCTATAAGTGCCGCAGAGTAACACATAGCCACATCAGACAAGTTCAGAGCAACATAAGACAAAAGTAAACCAAAAGAACAAACGACCAGGTGTTTCCATGGTCCCAGGAAATAACTCTGTAGATCACTCATCATGAGAACTGTCGTCTTGTGGAGCTTGTTTAGGAGAAGCCATAAGCTTCTCCACTGATAACTCCTCCGGAGTGATCCCAAGTGATGCACTGATTGCCTGCATTGTAGCGATGGGCGTCAGAGGTGGCAGTGGAGTGTCTTGGCCTGCCTCCTCGTCAAGCTTGAGCTTCTTGGCCTTGGGGCGACGGAGAGGAGTAGGCTTCACAGGAATTGCAGAGGTGGGCTTCATGCCAGTCCTTTTTGCCCAGCTGTGTGTCATCCTTCTGACAGAAAAATCGGTCAACTCCTCAACAATCTGAACATCTCGCTTGGAGCGACGAGCTTGTCTTGGTCTCTTTTCCCAAGGGAGAGGGAGTGACAGTTGTGAAAAAAATTCATCCTGGGAATGATGTATTGCTTGAGAGACAGGGTCCTGCAAATCATCTGGTATCTCTTGAAAAACAACAGAGGAGCGTGGCTGTGTGCAGAAATCAGACTTACCGTAGGCCAGGGATTGCCAGTGTTGCTCCAAAAGGGGGGAGCTCATCTTAACAGGCACAGGTGGGAAGCAAAGACCTGGCAGGCAGCTTGGAACATTTTTTATGAAGAATATTGGCTATATATGTTAATCCTATATAGAGAGGTATAGATTGATCAATGTGGACGTGGGAAAGAGGGTGAGACCTCACAGGATATATCGATTGATCGGTTTGTGTGGAAAACTATGAAAGACCTAGCTATATACACACATACATAGAGGAAAATCGATCGTTGCGCATGCACGCGTGAGAGATAAAGAATGCCCGATATGATGGAGAGGGGGATGTGTGTTGGTGTGTGCCTTCATGGGAGACCGACCTGAAGAAAAAGATTGCATGCGTGCGATGGATAATGCCGACTGGTAGTGTGTGCATGCATGCACAAGAGAAGGTTAGTGGTACAATTATAAAGAGAAGACTACTATGTGGGTGTAAAAGAATAGCTGAGTAGGTGAGGTCACAATCAATGTAAAGTTGAATTCAAATATTTGAATAAGAGATCCTGATGTTTGAAACCCATCCATGCATGAATATAACGGAGATCTACGCGGTGTGGTTTGGAAACGAGCATGTTGTAATGTATACATATTGAACAAGGTCAGACTGATTTGAAATTGAGATACCGATGGCAGACATCATTTGGCCACGTCGCATCCGTGCATGGACACACTATTCTAATTGGAGATGATGGGCAGCTTTTGCATCACATATCTATATCTATACCCCTATATATATTATATTTTATATTTTTTTATATTGTGTGACGGTAACTTGAACTTTGAAAGATGGTCGTTGGATGAGGCGAATCCGATGGTCCAAAGATGGCAAATTTGAGCACTACTGGCCGTTGGATATCATCTAGATTCCACCCGATTTCGCCACATGTATAATCTAAAAGACTCCATGGTTGAACTTAAGCATAATGCACAAACATCAAAACACAAGCACTTCTTATTTGTTCTAGAATCTTCCGTATCAGAATTGCCCAAATGTTTTTCTACATGATTTGCCATTATTTGTTTTTACTTTATGTCTTACGACGCACAATTCCATGAATCTTAAAATAGATTAGCTTTCTTATAAAAACTAGATGATTTTGAATGAAATGAACTATAAGATTTAAACAAACATCTACATCTTGCATATATGACTCAAATCTTGCATGCTATAATGTGCTATTTATTCATAATTTGGTTGCCAAATCTCATGCGTGCAATGCACGTGTACCTTACTCTAGTCTAAATGGTGTTTGTGTGTGTGTTGTGCGTGTTGAGGTGCAAATTGTCTTTTTCTTGTACACGTTAAGCTTGTTCTTCCGAAATTTCAAGCCGCGCCTTGTTATGCCGAAAATTCAAGCTAGCGTCTCTGTCTATCGTGCTGCGAAACTCCCGCCTCTTCAACCCGCGCCTTGTTAGCCCGAAATATTTAAGATATATCTTTGTCTCGTTGTGCTCCGACAACTCCCTCCATCTCAACCCGCGCCTTGCTATTCCGAAATTACAACGCACGCGAAAACTCCCATCTCCTGTGAAATCCCGACACGTGAAATGCCCGTGGTACCCCTGAACCGAAAGAACCGCCTCAAATCGGTGGGGGTACTTTCGTAACTTACCCCACATTTTGGACAAGCGCGTCTCTAAGCCATGGTTCCCCACTGCCATCCCATCCGCCCACCCATTCGTACACCGAGGCCGCGAAAACCCGCGACGAAACCCCACACTCTGCTCCGTCCGCCACCCATCCGGAGCCTCTTCCCCGACGACGTCGTCCACAGCAACACCTCGACGTCCCTCATCCACCGTACCGGATGAGGATCCGTCGTCGATCTCATCGTCCCGCCGGTTCAGCCACACCGTCCTCCACCTCCAAGGAGCTGCCCCGACGTTCCCCTCGTCTTTCGCGCCACCTCCATTCCCACACCGCCGTCTTCACCTGCACCACCGGAAGAGTATCATCATCACCGTTTCCTCGGATGAAGCTGCGGCCTAATCAGCGCCACCAAAGAGGTTGTACACTAATCACCGCATTTTCTTCTTGATTCGATCTCACGGTGCTGCCGGAGCTCGGTCCCGAGCCGACACGGCGCGGCTCCATCCACAGCGGCGTCGGCGGCCACTTCCTCCATGGCATCGCTCCCTCGGTGGCGACGTCCACATCAGTAGGACCTGCTCCTGCTTTAGCTCTCGCTCGCGCTACTGCTCTGCTCTTGCTTTCGGTCCCCTGCCTCGTCTGCTCTTGCTCGCGCTTCTGCTCTCGCTCTTGCTCTTGCTTGCGATGCTTCTCCGATTTAGCTACACTTCACTCCGATGCCGCCGGGGTGAAGGAAGAACCAGCCGCAGCGGGGAGGGGGGCTCGCCAGAGAGGTACCCCACTATCTATCTTAGGGTTCAGGATGGGGGCGGTGGTCGCCGGTGGTGGCGGGGCGTTGGCGGGGCGGTGGCGTGGGGATCGCCAGAGAAAAAGCTCAGCACGGGGGGGCCTAGAGGGATGGCCGGGGCGGCGGTGGACTGGCGGTGGGGAGTGTTTTCGGGGCAGGCGGGGTGGCGCACCGCGGGCCGCGGGCGACGGGAGGCTGTTGTTTGGCCAGCTCAGGAGGGTGGAGGTTGAAGATGAACCGCAGGCCCTTGATTTTGTATCCAACGGCTGCGAAATCGACTGACCAGAGATGAAAAAGTCAGTCGACCGACGTGTAGCCTCACCTTGCTAGTGCGTTCAGTTTCGACAGCAAAATTCAGTTTCGACAGCAAAATTCAATTTCGACAGTTAAGTTCAGTTTCGACAGTTAAATTCAGTTTCGACAGTTAAGTTCGGAGATGAGCGGCTGATGTATATTACATCTAGCACTTTGTGTTTATGTATTTTACATCATGTATTGGAGATGCTATTAGAATTCCACTCAGGTTAACATTGTTCGTTGTCTCTCTTGTCCTGCTTCAGCCTCGGCGTCGTACAACTCACCGGAGCTGCTCCAACGACGAAACCCTCCATCACAGCGGAGCGGTACCTCGGGCTCCATCTCCAGACGCCTAAGATCTTCTTCCCCTCCTTCGACAGCCAAGTCAGCCGGAGCATCCTCACCGGCCAACCCAATCACGCTGAGATCGACATGGCTTCGCCAAAGAGGTTGTACACTTGTTGCATCTCTTTTTTACTCTACATGTTATATATATTGTCCACTGAGCACTTGTAGGTACCAGGCAACTTAGCTATCCGTGATGGACTCTCTTGAATGCCATCATTATTTATCTCTGCGCGTTTGAGCTGTGCATTTGTCGATGGGCCTGGAAAACTGTAGGATTTATTCCTTTAGTGTCTCCTTTAAAGAAAAACCATAGGAATTCTAATTTCCACTTCTCCTCCATTTCATATTCCTATTCATCAAGCACAAGACTAAGAGATAGTAGCATAATAGCATTATAACCGTACATTTTCTTGTGGTTTGACTTAATCTCACCATGCTTTTTTGCATCCCGTGATCTTCCAATTGTTGTGAATCAAACACCCAGATTGGCATAAATCCTGTGTTTGTAAATTCTCTGTTTTGCACGTGCATTCCTATCCTATTCCTGTCTATTTCCTATCCCTGCATTGTTAGAATCCTCAAATTCAAACAAGCCCTTACTCAATTACTTCTGTCACAGATATGTGTCAAAGAAAACCTTGTGTGGTTTGTCCTGCTCCTGCGGCGCTGTGTTCCACCCCAGCTCAGCTGCTCCAACAACGGAAGGGTTCACCACAGTAGGGATCCGCTCTCCAGACTGTCTTTCGCCGCCTCAGACCTTCTTCCCCTAAGTCGGCAGCCACAGCAACTGCATTACCATCATCAACTGAGCAGATGACCTTGAGGACTACACGGGTCTGCAAGAGAGGTCGCACTCTTCCGTGTCTGCTTACGTTATGCGTCGCTTAATATGATGACATGCTATATTATCATCGTGTTCACCTATTAGACTCCGAGTCAGGTCCAAACTAATGCTGAAACTTGAGTTTTTAAATGGTTGTGGGGTACATATTGGGGAAGCAATCAGTACTATCTGTCTACTATCTGGTTAATCTCCGGTGTCTACTATGAGTTTCATGTTGGGTGCAAACAAACATTAAAGGAGACATTATCTGTATTTTTTAACTAAAGCTATTATCTGCCTGCTATCATTGGTTTTGGGTCTATCCACAGTTTGCTACCATCACTCTGGATTTGTGCATGCACTCCTTACATAATCTCACTATGTTTTACTCCTATGCATGCCAGTTATTGTACACAATGGAACTAATCATGTAGAGCAAAAGAGACAAGCCTTGCGTGGCAATAAAATTTCATGCAGACGTCGTTCCATGGTGGGCGCAAAGGAAGCCCCCCTCCACCCATTTCGGATCATAATCAAGAGGAAGATAACTGTTATGAGGGGGATTCAGAAGGAGAAGACCACTCCTATTTACCCCATGAGGTCTTCGCTCTAACTTGGCATGCTGATGTTGGTAATATCATGCATATGGTGCCTTGCATTGCTTACTGTATACATTAAAGATGTCATCTGCTTAGTTTAGACATGCTTTGTGTCAATGCCATCTGTTTATTTTCTTTATCGTATATGTGAATCATGCAATGCCATCTTGTCTAGCCAGGCTTCATATATGTGAATTTTGCAATGCCACCCTGGTTAGCTAGTCATCTTATATGTGAATTATATCATGCCATCATTTTTTTATTACGTGTTAAATTTGTCAACAATTTTAGTACATTAAATTACTCTTCCTGTGCATCAGCCATTTGGCACGGTCATGAAAAAAATCTGGAGTGGAAACAAGGTCTTCAGAGAAGACAATGCTATCTGACGAAGCGCATGTCTTGCTGGTTACCGATAGCTCCTCAGAGGAGGATTCAGAGATAGATGACCAGTCATATTTCCCCCCCAAGGTGCATGCCCTAACTTGGCAGGGTTATGTTGCTCATATCGTGCGTATGGTATCTTGCATTGCTATGTCATTTGCTTAGTTTGGACATGCTTTGTGCGAATGCCACCTGTTTAGTGTCTAATTACCATATATGTGAATTATGCAATGCCATCTTGTTGCAAGACATTATATATGTGAATTATGCAATGTTATCTTGTTGCAAGGCATTATGTATGTGAATTATGCAATGCCATGCTGTTTAGGCAAGCGTCATATATGTGAATTATATCATTCCGTCCTTTTTTGTATTTCTCATTGCTTTTGTCGACAATGTTTGTATATTCAACTGCTCTTCCTGTGCATCAGCCATTTGAATTGTGGAGAAATCTGGAGTGAAAACAAGGTCTTCAGAGCAGACAATGCTACCTGCTGAAGCAGATATCTTGCTGGTTACAGATAGCTCTTCAGAGGAGGATTCGGAGGCAGATGACCAGTCCTATTATCCCCTGAGGTGTATGCTCAAACTTGGCAGGGTTATATTACTCATATAATGCATATGTTGTATTGCAATGCTTAGTTTTTACATCATATACACAATATTGAATGCCATCTCCTTAGTTGACACATCATATATGCGATTGCCCTCTACTCACTTCCCTAGTATATAAATCATATATTTGAATTATGTCATGCCATGATGTTTACATAGACAGCATGTATCTGAATTATGGCATGCCAACCCATTTTCTAAAGACATAATACAGTTATATCATCTCATCCTGTTTACATAGTCATCATATTTAAATAATGTCATTCTATCCGTGAATTATATCATGCCATCATGTTTCCATCAACGGCATGTTTGTGATTTATGGCATGCCAACCACTTTAATAGACACATCGTATAGTTATATCATGTCATCCTGTTTACATAGTCATCATATTTTGAAGTATGTCATTCTATCCTGTTTAGTTAGCCATCATACATGTGAAATTGTGTCATGCTATCCTGTTTAATTAGCCATCATATATGTGAAATTATGTCCTGCTATTCTGTTTGCTTAGACAACATAAATGTGAATTATTTCATGCCCTGTTTTCTTCCCTACTATCCATTGCACCTGTCTATCTTACAATGTTTGTACATTCAATTACTTTTCTTGTTTATCAGCCATTTCAATTGGAGGGAGTGATGGCAGTATCTGTGGGAGTAAAAACACGGTCTTCAGAAAAGATCGTGCTACTTGTTGATGCAGATAGAACCACGGTTGTACTTGCCCAAGAACCAGCCCCACCACACATAACCCACACTCATGCAGATTGTACCCCTACCCAGTTGGACAGAGAACAAGCTACACCCCTTCTAACCCCAACACCAGCAGATAGACACCCAGTTCCCATTGACACAACACCGTCTCCACCACAGAGCACCCAAACACGAGCAATTAGTAAGGCAACTGCAGTGCCCAAATCATGAGGACCACCACTCTGAACCCGAAGTCAATGCTTAAAGCAGAAGAAGAATTGTTCTCAGGTCAGGTTCCGTAGCTATGGTTCATACTACTTTTCTCTTGCATCACTGTATTTACTGATACCAACTAATTTCAAATTTGAAGGATGCAATTGAAACTCCAATGGCGCAACAGGTATGTTTTAAACCTGTTTCTTCAACGTGTTTGGTTGTTTGCTGTTGTAACTTGCTCTATGTTGATTTCACTTTCAATTGAATAAACAGTTATGTTCTCATGCCATGCACATTACAAGTGTTGTTATTGCTGTGTAGTTTCCCACACTTATATTTTGTCTATGCTGCTTTGTCTTAAATAGATATGATTCGAACTGTATCTATCTTGATTTGGCAACATAAACTAGAATGATATAGACCATATAGTGACCATACTACATAGATATATGTTTGTTTCATGTTGTTATCCTGTCCACCTTACTACTGAACTGGTTTACCAAAATGAGTTTTATATACTACATTGTAAACCTGAGATGTGTTTGTTTGTTTCTCTTTTAGAACGCGGATAAAATATTGGAGAAGAGTACCCTGTTATGCAATGGTAAAGGAAGTAATGCAGATAAGGTTCAAGATAGTGAGACATCCCTGTTGGTCTCCAAGAAAGCTGATAAAAACTATATTGAAGACACTGAGACAACCCCAAAGTCCTGTCTTGATGTAGTGTTCGAGTTACTAGCTACCACTGTTGGCACCAGCTCTTCGAACTCATTGCCTGAATCAGTTCGGCTTCTTGAGTCTCAACTTCAGGTTGAAAGACATCGATCAGATGTTATGCGACAGGAAGCCGAAGGACTGAGGAAGTCCCTGTAGAATTCAGATGCATACTTTTTGGTGCAACAACAAGCGCTGGAGGACTTAAGCGCCAAACAAGAGAAACTTAATAAGCTTGCTAAGCATCTTGCTAGCATTATGGGTACCTAGGATATTGTTTATTGAGCTCTTCTGAAGTGGTTTCAGTTCTAGACTTGTTTTGCTGCGGCGTTTATATGCTGCTGTATTCCCTATATTTGCACTGGTGGCGAACTTTGATGCCCAGTGGATGTAATATGTGTAATAGCCGTGATAGCCTAGTGTAAGTTGCTTGCTTATTTATTTCCTTGTTGTCTTGTTTATTGGTTTGCTTGTAGTCAGTGCAGTTCTTTTTCTGCGGTTTGCTAGTGGCTGCAATAACCTATTCTTTAAAACTAGGCCACAATAACCATGGGCTAATATTTACTGTAGTGACACTGGGCCTCCTACGGGCCGTAGAAACAGTGGGCCTTCTACGGGCAGTAGAAATAGTGGGCCTTCTACGGGCCGTAGAAACAGTGGGCCTTCAATGGGCCGTAGAAACAATGGGCCTTCTATGGGCCATATCATCAATGGGCCTTCTACGGGCCATATCATCAATGGGCCTTATACGGGCCATATGATCGATTGGCCAAACATGGGCCAAACAGACTGCATTCTGGCCGTAAACGGGCTAGAGTTGGAATCATCCGTTCATGGGCCGACCATAACGGGCCATCGTTAATAGGCTGTATTTGATGACGCTATGAAAATGGCCCAACGTATTAATGGACCACAAACGGGCCGACTGTAACCACGGGCTGAATTTGGCCCACAAGCAGAAAATGACAGTAACGGGCCGTAAGTAAACGAATGCTGGAAATGAGCCCAAGAATAAATGGGCTCTGAGAAGGCCGAAAGATAACATGGGCTGGAGACGGCCCAAAGGAATAACGGGCCGTTAATGGGTATAAAGTGATACACTGTTCATTACGGGCCAGTTTCACCACGGGCCGTTAATGGGTGTAAAGTGATACACTGTTCATTACGGGCCAGTTTCAGCACGGGCCGCTAATGGGCCAAGACTTACAAAGGGCCTCATATGGGCCGAAAGATGTCATGGGCTATACATGGGCCAGAAGTGAAAACGGGCTGGAATTTATTGGATGGCCTAGATGACGCTACTGGGCCTAATTCGGATAGGGCGTAACGAGCCTTGGGTTAGCGGGTTGTAAATGGGCTATATGCGAACAGGCCATTAACAGGCTTTCCATGGGCCGGCCCGCCAGCTTTTGACCAAGTCAAATGGGCTGGCCTTTTCACAGGAATGGGCCACTATTGGGCCGTGCCACGTGTCGACGTATCATAGGCGCCTTCTGTCCAGTGAGTGGATGACATCTGTCCCAACGATGAGCCGACACGTGTTTCCTCTAGCCAATGATGATTTTACACATGGAAAATCCCCATTGGCCGGGGCTGTTAACGGGTTGTCGAATCCAAAACCCGACCGATAGCTTAACGGCGTTCCGTTATGGTGGATGCCACGTGTCGGTCACCCTTGAGGAAAGCACTTCTGTGACACGCGATTTATTGTCATGGAAGTGGACACTTCCATGAATTTTGGTAATGTCATGGAACACTTCTACGACAGCACAGGTATGATTATCTTGATTCTGTCATAAATTTGTCATGGATGTACATGCATGACAAAAAAGCGACCTACTGTGACAAACACGTATCATCACGGAAGTGTATTTTTTTGTAGTGGCTGCTACTACAGCTCGATCGGGGGGTACTGTGGGCCCTACGAGTAGTAGCATTAGGTGCTCCAGCCCGCGCTACTACTAATACTTACATGTAGCATGTGTTACTGCACATCATTGTTGCTACTTAACAGCAGTATTGGGCACTTACCCATCGCTACTGATAACCATCTACCTATAAGGTATTTCCTAGTAGTGTTTGCTTAATGCAGGTAGCCTGGTCAATGCAAGCTAGCATGACAACAATAGTGTCGTCAACATATTGGACGAATGGGCAATCTTGTGAAGAATTGAGAGGAATGTGACGTTCTAACAAACCACGACTTCCACAAGAACACATATCAACGAAGACAATGAACTTCATGGCAAAGTCCATGCCAACAAAGATATTGTCTGCCAAGAACTCCATTTAGAAGCATTGAAGATTATTTGTGCGAAAATGCATTTTATCCATTCAATTAAGTGGTCATCAGATCCCATGTGCTCCATAATATAAATCATGGCAGAGTACTCAATAGTAGCAAATGTTGGTAGGGTACTCAATAATATCAAATGTTGTATCAAAGTCCAATTTCAGGATCAGAACCTGTACCTGATGCTTGACACTGGCGGATGAATTCGAATGCCCATGCAAGGCAATCTTGGATTGTGTGACCCTTGAGGATCCATATTGACTACGATGAATAATGCGAAGAATTACCTTCTGCAATTAGTTAGCAAGAATTTTAGTAATGAGTTCAGGTAGCAATTAAGAAGTGTAACCATTAGCATTTTCTAGAGAGGGCCTTTTGGGAATACAAGTGATAATTCATGTGTTAATACTCTCAAGAGAGAGCTTCCCATTATAGAAGTCAGAGAGCAACTTATAGAAATCAAATTTGATAATATGCCAACACGACTTCAAGAAACCCCCATTGAGTCCATCATGTTTGGGCACCCCATCCGAGGGTATTTCCTTTATGACATCATCGACTCAGAATGTGTGAATGGAATAGAGAGATCATCAAGGCCATCAATGCATAATGATTCTCAATATGATGAACAAAGAGATTCTCAATAAACATGCCTTGAGAATTAAATGAAAATTGTTTCTGGATGTACTGGCCGTCTATCTTCCAACCCAACAAGGGGCCAATTAGTGTTTTGAATCCTGTCCCAGAGGTGGGAATTCCCTCTACTCGACCCCTTCAACTCATATCTTGGATTTCTATTTTTCTTTCCTAGAAGTGCAACACTAGATGGTGCAAAGCAAGGCTTACTCCAACATTCTTCCACAACCTGCAAGAAACTCGAGTGATTGATGCAAAAGTTTTCAAAGCAAAAGATTTTACTCTTGGGAATGAAAATTCAAATATTCACAACAAATGGTGTATGACCCGACACCGGCTTGCGAAGAGGTTTAACAGAGGAATTAGGATATGAACTGGTCCAATTGCATTACAAGATGTGAATAACCAATCTTGTTAGACAAGAAGTGGATCCTCATGCGTATTACTCCATGAAAAATTATCCCTTAATTGTCAACTTCATCAAGAATTGACTTCTAATAAAGTTATTAAAGGTCAACATATCATTTGCATCACCCAACCGGTTTATTGCAGTTGCAAGGGGCTCTAGAATAACTGAAGCCCCCCACAAAGAGCCATCCTCATTACTCAGAATGCCAAGATCAAACAACCTAGTAGTGAAATTTTCTCTGCCCTCCCTTGACATGGGCCATAAATATTTAGTAGTTTCCATTTATGCCAGAGACCTTGGAGATAAACATAATTTCTAGGGAAAACAGATCAGAGAAAAAAAATCAATCCCAAAGAATAAAGAGCCACCAAACAGTAATAATTCCCATACCCCGAGAAGATATGGGCAATTGATCAAACCGGGAGGGTAGAATGATTTAACACAGGCAAGATAAAAATGAGGTATATTGTTTCTTACAAACATAACAAATCACAACCACTTTTGGCCATAGCATTCCTAAGGGTAAGTGGCTTATGTTTAGAACTAATTCCCCCAGTGTTTCAACAGAGAATATGCCACTTCTATTTATTAATAGAAGACACACGAAAAGCGGGCAAGGATTGGTGGCCTTCGCAACGCTAGGCTCGGCAAGAAACTTCTTAGGAGACAACTTTGCCACTATCACACCATAAAGATTGTCCCAATATACTACATTGTGTTGATGGGGGTAGGTAGCGGGATAGCATTACTAGTGGGACATCCATCATAGCATAGCCATCTGTCTAGCTTTAAGAGCATCTCCAATAGATGATGCAAATTTGGAGATGTAAAACCAGTTGATGTAAAATTTACATCACCAAATAGTGTGTTTTACATCTTGAAAAAAGAGGCAACTCCAACAGATGATGTATATTGGTGATGTAAAAATGCAACTCCAATAGATGATGCAAAATGGAGATGTAAAACCGGCCGACGGCTGCACGAGATATGTCGGCGTTCTGGGAACGGGGGCCCCCAGACTTGCCTGCCTGTGGCCCATGGCGTGGCTTTGCTAGCAGGCCTGTACGTCCCATCTTCATCAACAAGGCATTCAAGACCCTCGCGAGGGGCCAAGCCTCACGATGCGGACGCCCCAAGACCTCCTCAGGAGCGGCCTTGCCAGGCAGGCTCGCGAGGGGCGGAGAGATCAAGTCAAGGCAAACCTCGCGAGGTTCCCGTGACATGAGCCGTGACGATCGAGACCAGGCGGGCGCCAGGTGAGCGCCAGCACGCGCAGCGTCCTTGTTTCCTCTTTGGTGCTAAGGGGGCAAGAGCAGGCGCGGAGTACCAAGGCATCAAGCAAATGTTTCCATACCGGTGCAACGAGACCAAGACCAGCAGGACGGCAAGACGGAGGTCACCATGGAGCCCAAGGCGGTGTCACCACCGGAGCCTTTTGCGGGAAAAGACCACTTTTGTCAGGATAAGCTGTACTAGTTGTCCCCTTTCAAATTGGCCGTTGGTGGTTCCCTTCCCGCTCAATATTTGGGGAGAGGACCAGGGCCTCTATAAATAGGACTAGCCACCTCAGTAGAGAAAAGAGGACGAAAAAGGCAAGCAAGCAAGGGGAGCAAGCCTGAGCTGACCGAATCCTTACAAACACAAGTTCGCCAAGCACAAGAACACCTCAACCCCAGGAGGCTGTTCTTCCCTTTGTACTGTTCATCATCAGCTCAAGAGGCAATCCACCACCACCACACTGGAGTAGGGTATTACACCACAACGGTGGTCCGAACCAGTATACATCTTGCGTCCCTTGTGTTGTGAGTTTGTCGAGTTAGTCTGCTAGATCTTAGCAAAAATAGGACATGGATCGGTAGGGGGGAATCTTCATGCACACCCCAGAGTTTGAACCTTAAGGGTTTTGCAGGAACCCATGATCCGACATTTGGCGCGCCAGGTAGGGGTGCGCCGTAGCCTTCCCTCCGCCAATCTATGCTCCGCCGCCATCGCGCTCTACCCTCATGGCAGGCGCCACACTACCGGCTCCGACGGCCGGCGCTGACGACGGGGCCAGGGGGCTCCGTGCCCTGGCCCTCGCCCCGCGGCAGGTGCAATGGCCACCCAAGTTCAAGCGGGAGATGCCGCCGCGCTATGACGGCGCAGCAAACCCGACGGCTTTCCTACTGGCATATGAGGAGGCCGTCCTCGAGGCCCGGGGCGACGACAAGGTCATAGGCAACTGGTTTCCCATGGCCCTCACCGGCGCGCCGCGCGCCTGGCTGCTCAACCTCCCCGGATCCACGGTGGCATCTTGGGAGGAGATGCGCAACCTCTTCACTACGCGCTACGCGGCACCAGCGCACCACGCGGTTGCGGCCCTACTAGGCGGCTCTCAAGCACTGCCTTCAGATTGCCATGTCAAGCCGTTCCTTCGCCAGATTGGCACCACTCCCAAGCGCTCCGGGGCTCCGCCGGGCTAGGCCGCGCCCGAAGCCGACCTCACCTTCGACTCAGAAGACCACCCCGTCACCACCGCTGGCTCAGGCATGCTCCCGATGCTTTGCACGCCCACTATTTGCAACGTGGCCATCACCGAGACCCTCATCGACGGTGGCGCCGGCCTCAACATGCTCTCCGTGGAGGCCTTCAGCCTTCTTCACGTGCCGCTCGAGCGGCTTCGCCTCAGCAAGCCTTTCTCAGGAGTCGGCGGCGGCACCGCCCACTTCTTGGGGCAGATCTGCCTCCCCGTCACCTTCGGCACGCGCGACAACTACCGCACTGAACTGGTCGACTTCGACATCGCCCGCGTCGGCCTCCCATACAACACCATCCTTGGGTACCCAGCACTGGCCCAATTCATGGCAGCGACCCACCCAGCATACAACCTCATGAAGATGCCTGGAAGCAAGGGTGTCCTCACTATCAAGGGGGATGCCAAGGAGGCCCTGGCAGGGCTCAAGCTTGCCCTCAAGACCGCCGCGCCGGCGCGGCCCGTCGACGCGGGCGCCTCCGAGGCCAAGTTGGGCCCACCAACCAAGAAGAAGTAGTTGTTCACCCATGACAAGGCGGAAACCAAGCAGGTGTCGGTCGATGAAGACGGATCCTCGGGAGCCACCTTTACCATAGGTGCCGACCTCGACCCGGGCCCAGAGAAAGCGTTGGTGAAGTCTTGTGCACAAACAAGGAGATATTTGCGTGGGAGCCCAAGCAGCTGGTGGGGGTCCCGAGAGAAGTGATTCAACATCACTTAAGGGTGTGCCCCAACGTACGCCCGGTGAAGCAGCGGGCGAGACGGCAGTCCACGAAGAATCAGGCCTTCATCGTCCAAGAAACCCACAAGTTGGAGGCGGCGGGTGCCATCCGCGAGGTTCGGTACCCCGAATGGCTGGCGAACCCCGTCGTAGTGCCGAAGAAAGGCAGGAAGGAGCGAATGTGCATCGACTTCACCAACCTCAACAAGGCCTACCCCCAAGATCTGTTCCCACTCCCACGCATCGACCAGATCATTGACTCCACCGCCGAGTGTGACCTGCTGTGCTTCCTGGATGCGTTCTTAGGGTATCACCAGATCAAGATGGCGGTAGAAGATGTAGAGAAGACAGCCTTCCTAACCCCGTGTGAGGTGTACTGTTACACCTGCATGCCCTTCGGACTGCGCAACGCAGGCGCAACCTTTCAGCGGTTGATGCACATCGCCTTAGGGCGGCAGCTCGGGAGAAACGCAGAGGCCTACGTCGATGACATTGTGGTGAAGTCTCGGGAGGCAAGAACCTTGATCCAAGATCTGGATGAGACCTTCGCGAGCCTGCGCCGGGTGAACTTGCGACTTAATCCAGAAAAGTGCATGTTCGGTGTCCCTTTCGGCAAGCTCCTGGGATTCCTCGTGTCCCACAGAGGGATCGAGGCAAACCCGAAGAAGATCAAGGACATTGAAGACATGAACCCACCGTAGACCCTCAAGGAAATGCAGAAGCTGGCTGGTCGGATGACTAAGTTGGGGCGCTTCATCTCCAAGCTGGGAGAGCGCGCCCTACCCTTCTTCAAGCTGATGAAGAAGAAGGGGCCGTTCGAGTGGACCCCGGAGGCTGACCGAGCTTTTCAAGACCTCAAGAGCTACCTGACCAGCCCTCCAGTGATGGTGGTGCCGCGACCTCTCGAGCCCCTAGTACTTTACTTTGCCGCCACTCCGTACTCCGCCAGCGCAGCACTGGTGGCGGTTCGGGAAGAGCACCAAGCCAAAGGCGCGTCGCGCCAAGCTACAGCCGGGGTGACGCAAGATCAGGAAGGCACAGCCAGAGCCATAGCGGCATCAACAGGGGACCAACCTCGGCAGGACGACGCCGACAAGGTCCCGACAAGCGATCAAGCGTTAGAGGTTCCATCACCTCATGAGACACCCCATCTTCCGCAAGACACGAGCCTCACCAATGCGCCAGCCCTCGTCTAGCACCCGGTCTATTTCGTCAGCACGGTGTTACGGGACGCAAGGGCGCGATACCCCATGCCCCAAAAGCTCCTTCTCGCGCTCTTGGTGGCCTCGCGCAAGTTGCGGCATTACTTCCAGGGCCACCCCATCAAGGTCGTCTCAGCCAACCCATTGGAGAGAGTGCTCAGGAGCCCCAACTCCACTAGAAGGGTCGCTGAGTGGAACATCGAGCTGCAAGCATTCCAGTTGGAGTTCAGCACTACCAGGGTCATCAAGGGAGCTGCACTCGCTGATTTCGTGGTGGAATGGATGGATGCCCCGACGCTGGAAGTAGGCGAGGACCGGTCCACCTCGTCGGGAAGTGAGGCGCCCGACGGCTGGGTCATGTATTTCTATGGCGCCTTCGCACACCAGGGCGCGGGGGCTGGAGCAGTACTCGTCTCGCCCACTCAAGACAAGCTCTACTACACTATGCAGCTCTGCTTTCAGCAGGGCAAGAAGGTCTCCAACAACATTGCAGAATACAAAGGCCTAATAGCTGGCCTGAAAGCTACGATAGCCCTGGGGGTGAAGCGCCTCACCGTCAGGGGCGACTCGCAGTTCTCGTCAACTTCTCCAACAAAGTATACAAGCCGAAGAACGAGCACATGGAGGCATACCTCGCATAAGTGTGCAAGATGGAGAAGCAGTTCCTAGGCCTGGAGTTGCAGCACATGCCCCGTGGCACCAACAAGGAAGCTGACGACATCGCCAAGAGGGCATCCAAGCGGCAGCCCCAAGAGCCTGGCGTCTTCGAGGAGCAGCTCTTAAAGCCGTCAGCAACGCCACCACTTACAAGGACAGCTCAGCCTCGGGAGGAGCTCCCGCAGCCGCCTGCCACAGGAGCCCTAGCCTGTGGCCCGACTTCGGGAGCGCGCCTACTCCTGGCGCTCGAGCCCCAGGGGGATGCTGGACCAAGGAATTCAAGGAATACCTGTTGCAAGGGATGTTGATGGAGAAGGAGGTGGACGCGGAGCGTGTGGCCCGGCAGGCCATGGCATACTGCATCCGGGACGATGAGTTGTACAGGAAGCGACCAAATGACGTTTCACTGTGTTGCATCTCCAGAGACCAGGGGAAGGAGTTGCTATCTGACATACACGAAGGGGAATGCGGGCACCACTCGTCATCACGGACCCTCGTCGGCAAGGCATTCCGCAACGGATTCTACTGGCCCACAGCACTCAACGACATGGCCGTGCTGGTGAAGTCCTGTGAAGCCTGCCAGTTCCACGCCAAGAAGATCCATCAGCCGGCTCAGGGCCTCCAGACTATTCCACTCACATGGCCGTTCGCGGTCTGGGGCTGGATATCTTGGGCCCATTTCCTCGAGCGCCAGGGGGCTACCGCCACCTCTACATTGCCATCGACAAGTTCACCAAGTGGGCGGAAGTGGAAGCTGTCCGCACCATCCCAGCTGGTTCCGCAGTCAAGTTCATCAAGGGTCTTGTGACCTGTTTCGGGGTCCCCAACCGCATCATCACTGATAACGTCTTGCAGTTCACTAGTAATCTCTTCAGAACATACTGTGCTAACCTTGGAACACAGATCTGCTACGCTTCGGTGGCACACCCCAGGAGCAATGGTCAGGCCGAACGCTCCAACGCAGAGGTCCTGAGGGGCCTCAAGACCAGGACTTTCAAGGAGAAGCTCGAGGCCTGCGGCAAGGGCTGGTACGACGAGCTCTAGTCCGCGTTGTGGTCCATCCGCACCACCGCCACCAAGCCAACGGGCGAGATCCCATTCTTCCTCGTTTACGGAGCAGAAGCGGTCCTCCCTCACGAGGTCAGGCATCGCTCCGCACAGGTCCTGGCGTTTGATGAAATGCAACAGGACGCCACGCGGGGGATGGACCTCATGCTTGGGGAGGAACGCCGCCGCGAAGCCGCACTATGGGCGGCAAGGTACCAGCAGGTGCTGCGGCAACACCACTATTGCAGCATCCGCTCCAGGACGCTCGAGGCGGGTGACCTCGTCCTGAGGCGGGTCCTCTCTAGGGAAGGGATGCATAAGCTCTCACCCATGTGGGAGCGCCCGTTCAAGGTCGTACATGTCTCAAGGCCTGGCGCCGCGCGCCTGGAGACACAGGACGGGGTGCCCATCCAGAACGCCTGGAACATCCAGCACCTCCGGAAGTTCTAACCATGATGCAAGGCCCAGCACCTGTGAAGAAAGGCCCAGTGCCTGTGAAGATCGCTGCCCGTGACACTCTCACGTAACAATGAGTGGGGTTGTACACGCCCCGTAGTCTCAGGAGTGCCTCCCTCGGGCCTCGGGGGCTCCCTCACATGTCTTAGTTGCAGCACTTAGCACCACGCCTGTAACATCCCAAATTTTCAATTTGGAATGTTATACACTAGATCATCATGCATAACATATTTTCTTGCATCTTGGCCGATCCTAGAAATTTCACACAACTCAAGGACCTCCGGAGAGAGTTGGAGATTTCGTTATTTTCATATTTGAGAGTTTCTCAAATTTTGAAAAGAGGATCGTTTGATTTATTTGTTTTATCTTCAATAAATTTTCCGGTGTCAAAATATGAGAGAGGGAATAATATGACTTTCCCAAAATTTAGGAAAATGAAGATTTAATAAATAGATCAATTTTTGTTTGCCGGAGTTTTATTTGCATTTTATTTGGATAGGGAAAAATGCGCGTTTTCGAAAATTGCATTTTAGGTCCGGAGAAAAGTTCATTTTGTTCGGCTCATTTTTAGGAGTCGGGGAAAATTTACTTTAGATTTTTCGGAGTTCGTTTAGATCTCTTTTTGTTTTTTTTCTCTGCGCGCGGAAACTATTTTAAAAAAAACAAAAAAAACTGGACTAAGGCCGGCTAGGCCAAGGCCCAGCCGGGCCGAAGGCCACCGCGCCCAGGCCACCGCGCGCCTAGCGCCAGGCGCCAGGGAACCGGCGCCGCCGCCTCTTGCTCTACGAATCCTTTTAGGATTCTAGGGTAGCCCTTGCCCCTTTTTCCTTTGTTTCGTTATTCCTAGTCCTACTCTGTTTATTCTTTCCTATTCCTAGTCTAATTCCTTGCCCTCTACCCCAAGTAAACCCCTCCCCTCCCCAATATAAATACCCAACCACCCCCCCCCTCTAAACATCAAATCAAAGCCCCTCGCCGCCGCATCTTGCCACCCCACGCCCTAAGCCGCCGCCTCACCCGCGCCGCCGCCGCACCTTGCCGCCGCCGCCCCACGCCCACGCCGCCGGAGCCCCTCACCGGAGACCTCGCCGAGGTTGCCCCGCGTCTCTTTTTCTCGGATCGTTTACTTCTAATCGTTCCGATTCTTTTCTTCTCTAATCCGTTCCGGTTTTCTAGATCGGTTTTTCGTTCGGTTTTTCTTCTCCGAAACCCTAGATCGGATTCATTTTCTTCCCCAATTTAGTTGCCTTTGGACCGTTCGCCGGACCGTTCGTCCTAACGAACGTGATCACCGGATTCTTCTAGGTTAACGAACGCCCGTTCGTTTAACCGTTCTTCTTTTTCTTTTCGTCGGATTTATTCCGCGATCGCGATCTTAGATCCGATCTTCTTTCTAGTCTTTCTTTTCGCTCGTTTATCGGAATCAGGTGATTCAAGCGCCTGGAGTTTCGTCTCGAAACCGCCGTTCCGTCTAATCAACTTGAACAAGCTTTTGCCCCGATAAAAATTTGACCTAGTTTCAACTTGCTAGAACCGAGTTGTTTTCTTCCGCCGTTTGTTTTCCGTTTCTTTGTTCGGTTCGTTTTTTTCTTTGCAACCGGAGTTCTTAAATGGAACTTTATGCTTCGTTCTCTTGTTCGAGTTTTACCTGTGCATTAGATGAGTACTTATTGTGTCCTTGTTTGTCTGCGATAGATTACCCGGATTGCGCCGCTTGTTACTTCGAAACCCTAGGACTCGCGGATCATCAGCAAGGCAAGTAACACTTTGATCATACCTTTTCTACAACCCATGTTTTATTGCATTAGATCAATCCTCACACATTGCATGATTAGAATCTAATTAAATTGTGGGATGGGAAGTGATGAGGTAGTACCTATTACCTGTACTATTATGAAACCTTTGGGAGTTACTTCTACGTTTGCTTATTATGCCATGCTATGCTAGTAGACGTGGATTGGGTGAGTGATATCCATGACAGATGTGAGATTGATAATTTTAATGGTTTATCTAAGGTGGCAACCTAACACACATCTAGGTGGATTGAGGCACCTGATGTCTATCAGGACTTGCCTGTTTTTTTTGGACCGCCACCCAGGCTCAAAGGGATCATAAGATCTTTCATGCTAGAAACTTCTGTGTGCAGCCAGAACCCATTATGGGCTCTGGCATAGTTGACTAAGTTGTGCGAACTCTTATGGGGTGGACTACCAGATGTAGGGGTTGTAGGTGGTACGGTCTACCCCACATGTAAGGTGCTAGCGCTTCTGAAAGACTGTGTCTCGGTCATCCGTCTTCTCAAACACCATGTAGTGCGAGAAACCAAACGGAGGCGATCGAGTCTTGTGGGGAAAAGTGCGCAAACCTCTGCAGAGTGTACAAACTAATCATGATTAGCCGTGTCCCCGGTTATGGACAACTTGAGTATCTAGTACTTGAATATCATTGTGAATCTCAACATGTTACTTCTAATTAATGTTGTTGGGTTTTAATTATTTTTAATTGGGATTGAGAATGCTGTCAACCATTCTCAATGTTTCACAACCACCATGATAGTTAAATAAATTTATTCCTTTGCAGTAGGGAAAAATTGGCTTTATGCAAAACTGTAACCATAGAGCTTTCCACCAGCCATATATGCATATAGTATAGCTGTTTCATTCCATTACTCTCTATGTGTTACTTTGCCAGCATATTCCATGTGCTGACCCGTTTTCGGGCTGCAACGTTAATGTTGCAGACTTTTCAGACGACGTTTGAGGTGTTTAGGTCGTGGCCCTATACTCAGTGATGCCGCTGGAGTTGATGGACCCATTTATCTTCCGAGTCTTCCGCTGTTATTTTTATTATATGGCCTTAAGCCATATTCAGTGTAATAAGTTCTTTTTGAGCCATCGATGTAATAAGTGTGTGATTGCAACTCTGCTATAAAACCTCGATGTACTGTGTGGTGTCAGCATTACTGATCCAGGGATGACACCGTAGCACAGTAGACGTGATCCATTCGGGTCAGGTCGCTACAGAGATGGTATCAGAGCACACGCTGACTGTAGGACACGACCACTAAGTTATAGCCATAGATCACTATTCTCTCCTCATTTTCTAACTCCTCATCTTTTCTACTCTATTAGGATGACGCACGCGAAGATTAAGTACGCTCAACCGGATGAAGGCACACCTTTTGGATTTCACCTGATGGAAGTCACCAAGTACCTGAAAATTGGATTACCAAGCTTCACGGGAACCTTCAACGCCACTCTGCCTGAAGAGGAGCGCTGGAAAATTCAAGCTCACGTTCCGGGAAGAACATTCGCGCTAATCACGAAGCCCATAGATAGTGTTTTCAATGCACCAACCTGGAGTCTAGGAAGGAGCATGGCAGCTCATATCACCATAGGACGCATTGGAGAAGTTTATCAAGAAGACCTCAAGGACACTATCTACCAGATTTGCGGACGCCGAGATGAACAATGGGAGTTAGTCAGCACCAAGAAGGATAGATCCATTGCAGCATTCATCCAGGAGTTAAACCAGCACATTCGGCGCCACGAGAACCAGATGTGCAATGATATGATGGAGTTGAAGAATGCGAAGGCAAGGATCATCGAGCTAGAAGGAGAACTGAAGTCTACACGCAAGGACTACATGGACGAGATCGTAGCTCTAGCAAGGCACAATAACGATCTTAAGCAGGAGATTGAAGAACTCAAGAGGAAGTTAGCATCCCAGGAGGAAGACGAGTACGTCGCATGTCCGGACAACTACATCATCATCAACGACACCGATTCGGATCCAAGTGAACCTGACTTTGAAGACGAAGCTGGAGCAGATATCATGGAGTCTTCCACCGGTTCAAATTTCTAGATGACCGCCAGATAGTAGTAGTATTTCCCCCATGTAAAACATTATAGTCGAGAACTTTTGCGATAGATAGACCGTTTGTAAGCCCTTGTTTGATTGATTGAAGTGATTTTGTGTGCATTTGCCTCATGTGCATATGGGTAGTGTTTTCTCTTTAGACCCCCTCTATTCTTAATTCTCGTCTTTTCTAAACCCTCAGATGCCTCCGAGACGTGACAATGGATTTCCACCGGAGCTCACTCAGTTGATCCAGCAGCAGAATCAATTGATGCAGATGTTAGTTCAGAACCAATAGAACAACAACAACAACCCACCACCACCACCACCTGTTGACCACTTAGCTCGTTTTCTTAGGCTGAATCCGCCGGTGTTTTCTAGTAGCACCGAGCCGATAGTAGCAGACGATTGGCTCTTCAAGATAGGAAGGGAGTTGACCACTGCAGGATGCACGGATGGTGAGAAAGTGAAGTTTGCCGCTCACCAGCTAGACGGACCCGCGGCAGCATGGTGGGAGAATTTCACAGCCACTTACCCAGTTAACACTGTCACATGGGATCAGTTTCAGCAAGCTTTCCGCACTGCCCATGTTTCAGCAGGAGCTATGGCCATAAAGAAGCGTGAGTTTCGCAACTTACGCCAAGGAGGAAGGACTGTTGGCCAGTATGTGGAGGAGTTTAGTAAGCTAGCCCGTTATGCCCCAGATGACGTTGCTACGGATGTAGCTAAGCAGGAGAAGTTTCTGGAAGGACTGAATGATGAGCTAAGCATGCAGTTGATGGTAGCAAGTTTCAACAACTACCAGGAGTTGGTAGATTGTGCCATCATGATTGAAGGGAAGCAACAGCAGATTGAGAACCGTAAGAGGAAGTATGGACAGGGGAAGTATAACTCTGGAGCCCAGCAGAAGCCCCGTTTTACCCCTAAACCGGGATTTCAGTTTCAGCACACCCATGGAGGAGGTAGCACGCACAACCATAATGGCCACAAGAATGGTAATGGGAATGGAGGAAGCAATGGAAAGAATCGCACCATCCCATCGACCCCAACCAAGAGAGATCTGAGTAATGTCACTTGTTTCAAGTGTTCGCAGACCGGACATTATGCCAATGAATGTCCTGAAGGCCAGAATGGAAATGGCAATGGAAGCTCTGGGAAGAAGCCGAACCCTTTCAATAGGGGACAGGTGAACCACGTTAATGTGGAGGAGGTCGAAGATCAGCCCGATGCGGTAATCGGTAAGTTTTTGGTTAAGTCATTTACTGCACTCGTTCTTTTTGACACTGGTGCATCGCATTCATACATATCAAGGGGATTTGTGGATAAGTATAACCTGCCAACCCAAGCCCTTAGGTCACCCATGTTAGTAAGCTCACCAGGAGCAGAGTTTATGGCTACACGATGGTGTGATCGGTTACCATTAAGGATTGGTAACTATGTGTTTCCCTCAGACCTAATAGTATTGGAATCTCAAGGATTGGATGTGATATTAGGCATGGATTGGTTATCAAAGTATGAAGGGAATATTGAGTGTGCTAGTAAGTCAATTTTGCTTACTACACCAAAAGGGAGAAGGATCAAGTATGTATCCCGGCATGTACCAAAAAGGACACAAGTGAATTGCCTAACAGGAGTTGTGCAAGAAGAAGTACCAGTGGTAAAGGATTTTCCTGATGTATTTCCTGAGGAATTGCCAGGCATGCCACCGGATAGAGACATTGAGTTTTTGATTGAGTTATTGCCAGGTACAGGCCCAATATCGAAGCGACCATATAGGATGCCAGCAAAGGATTTGGTGGAAATTAAGAATCAGATTAAGGAGTTATTGGATAAAGGTTACATTCGCCCAAGTTCTTCACCTTGGGGATCACCCATACTTCTAGTGGAAAAGAAGGATGGATCATTAAGGATGGTTGTAGATTATCGGGGATTGAATGAAGTAACCATCAAGAACAAGTACCCACTGCCGATGATTAATGATCTGTTTGATCGATTGCATGGAGCTAAAGTGTTTTCCAAGATCGATTTGCGATCAGGGTACCATCAGTTGAAGATTCGAGAGCAGGATATACCTAAGACAGCATTCACCACGAGATACGGATTGTATGAGTATACCGTTATGTCATTTGGATTGACTAACGCACCTGCTTATTTTATGAACCTGATGAACAAGGTATTTATGGAGTTTTTGGATAAGTTCGTCGTAGTGTTCATTGATGACATCCTGATTTATTCAAAGAATGAAGAGGAACATAAGGAACATTTGCGTTTGGTTTTGGAGAAACTAATGGAACATCAGTTATATGCCAAATTTAGCAAATGTGAGTTTTTGGTTGAAGGAAGTAGGATTCCTCGGACACGTTATATCCGGAGAAGGTATAGCAGTTGACCCCACAAAGGTTGAGACCGTAACCGAATGGGAAGCACCATCAACAGTTGGAGAGATCCGGAGTTTTCTTGGACTCGCAGGATACTACCGGAGATTTATTGAGAATTTTTCAAAGATTGCGAAGCCTATGACGGAATTGTTGAAGAAGGATACTAAGTTCAAATGGACTGAGGAGTGTGAGGCTAGTTTTCAGGAGTTGAAGAAATGATTGGTTACCTCACCAGTATTGATATTGCCAGATCAGACCAAGGATTATGAGGTGTATTGCGACGCTTCACGTCGAGGACTTGGAGCAGTGCTTATGCAGGAAGGAAGAGTTGTTTCGTATGCTTCACGACAACTGAAGCCTCATGAGTTGAATTATGCCACGCATGATTTGGAGTTAGCAGCCGTAGTGCATGCATTGAAGATGTGGAGACATTTCCTCATTGGAAATCATTGTGAGGTGTACACGGATCATAAGAGTTTGAAGTACATTTTCACGCAGACGGAGTTGAACCTCAGACAAAGGAGATGGTTGGAGCTCATCAAGGATTATGACATGAGATTGCATTACCATCCCGGAAAGGCTAATGTAGTAGCTGACGCATTGAGCCGTAAGAGCCATGTCAACACCCTAGTGACGGGAGAAGTACCCAAGGAGTTAGCAGAAAACCTTCGGAACTATTTCCAAACATATCTGAGAGGCTATGTAGCCGCATTGGAGATTCAATCAACATTGATGGATAAGATCAGAGAAGCTCAGAAATCTGACAAAGAGATTGCTGCTATAAAGAAGAAACTTAGCAAAGGAAAAGCAAAGGGATTTCGTGAGGATGAGCACGATACCCTATGGTTTGAGGACCGTGTTTATGTGCCCAATGACCCGGAGATCAGGAAGTTGATTTTGCAGGAGGCACATGATTCACCGTATTCGATTCACCCAGGGAATACCAAGATGTATTTGGATTTGAAAGAAACATTCTGGTGGACCGGAATGAAGAAGGATATTGCAGCATATGTGGCAGTTTGTGACGTATGTCAGAGAGTAAAGGCAGAGCATCAGAAGCCAGCAGGATTGTTACAACCATTGCCGATACCCGAATGGAAGTGGGATAAGATAGGCATGGATTTTATCACAGGACTACCCAGGACGAAAGCAGGGTATGACTCGATATGGGTAGTAGTTGATCGTTTGACGAAGGTAGCACATTTCATTCCAGTTAAGACCACTTACACCAGTGCTAAGTTGGCAAAGATATACATGACTAGGATCGTTTGTTTGCATGGAGTACCGAGGAGTATCGTATCAGATACCGGTTTCGTTCCATGACAACAGTTACAAAGTTGGAGACCGACAATTCTTTGGACCAGATTTGATTAAGGAGTCTGAATGGAAAGTTAAGTTGATTCGCGATAGGCTCAAGGTAGCCCAGTCCAGGCAGAAGAGCTACGCAGATTCTAAACGCAAGGAGATAGTTTACGAAACCGGAGATAGAGTTTATCTTCGAGTATCCCCACTTCGAGGAGTTAAGCGCTTTGGAGTTAAGGGAAAATTAGCACCGCGTTTCGTTGGACTGTTTAAGATCTTGAAACGTATGGGAGAAGTCGCGTATAAGTTGGAATTACCAAAGGGACTGTCAGGAGTTCATGATGTATTCCATGTTTCTCAGCTGAAGAGATGTCACGCCGAGATGGCAGAGGTACCGCTAAGAGATACCGTGCCGCTTGAAGCGATTCAGTTGAAGGACGACTTAACATATGAGGAGAAGCCAGTCAAGATTCTCGATTATGCCAGCAGAGTTACCCGCAGCAAGGTTATCAAGTTTTGCAAAGTTCAGTGGAACCACCATTCAGAGGATGAAGCCACTTGGGAGAGAGAAGAAGATTTGCTCAAAGACCACCCTCACCTATTTTCTAGCCAACCCGAATCTCGAGGGCGAGATTCATCTTAAGGGGGGTAGGTTTGTAACATCCCAAATTTTCAATTTGGAATGTTATACACTAGATCATCATGCATAACATATTTTCTTGCATCTTGGCCGATCCTAGAAATTTCACGCAACTCAAGGACCTCCGGAGAGAGTTGGAGATTTCGTTATTTTCATATTTGAGAGTTTCTCAAATTTTGAAAAGAGAATCGTTTGATTTATTTGTTTTATCTTCAATAAATTTTCCGGTGTCAAAATATGAGAGAGGGAATAATATGACTTTCCCAAAATTTAGGAAAATGAAGATTTAATAAATAGATCATTTTTTGTTTGCCGGAGTTTTATTTGCATTTTATTTGGATAGGGAAAAATGCGCGTTTTCGAAAATTGCATTTTAGGTCCGGAGAAAAGTTCATTTTGTTCGGCTCATTTTTAGGAGTCGGGGAAAATTTACTTTAGATTTTTGGGAGTTCGTTTAGATCTCTTTTTGTTTTTTTTTCTCTGCGCGCGGAAACTATTTTAAAAAAAACAAAAAAAACTGGACTAAGGCCGGCCAGGCCAAGGCCCAGCCGGGCCGAAGTCCACCGCGCCCAGGCCACCGCGCGCCTAGCGCCAGGCGCCAGGGAACCGCCGCCGCCGCCTCTTGCTCTACGAATCCTTTTAGGATTCTAGGGTAGCCCTTGCCCCTTTTTCCTTTGTTTCGTTATTCCTAGTCCTACTCCGTTTATTCTTTCCTATTCCTAGTCTAATTCCTTGCCCTCTACCCCAAGTAAACCCCACCCCTCCCCAATATAAATACCCAAGCACCCCCCCCCTCTAAACATCAAATCAAAGCCCCTCGCCGCCGCACCTTGCCACCCACCGCCCTAAGCCGCCGCCTCACCCGCGCCGCCGCCGCACCTTGCCGCCGCCGCCCCACGCCCACGCCGCCGGAGCCCCTCACCGGAGACCTCGCCGAGGTTGCCCCACGTCTCTTTTTCTCGGATCGTTTTCTTCTAATCGTTCCGATTCTTTTCTTCTCTAAACCGTTCCGGTTTTCTAGATCGGTTTTTCGTTCGGTTTTTCTTCTCCGAAACCCTAGATCGGATTCGTTTTCTTCTCTGATTTAGTTGCCTTTGGACCGTTCGCCGGACCGTTCGTCCTAACGAACGTGATCACCGGATTCTTCTAGGTTAACGAACGCCCGTTCATTTAACCGTTCTTCTTTTTCTTTTCGTCAGATTTATTCCGCGATCGCGATCTTAGATCCGATCTTCTTTCTAGTCTTTCTTTTCGCTCGTTTATCGGAATCAGGTGATTCAAGCGCCTGGAGTTTCGTCTCGAAACCGCCGTTCCGTCTAATCAACTTGAACAAGCTTTTGCCCCGATAAAAATTTGACCTAGTTTCAACTTGCTAGAACCGAGTTGTTTTCTTCCGCCGTTTGTTTTCCGTTTCTTTGTTCGGTTCGTTTTTTTCTTTGCAACCGGAGTTCTTAAATGGAACTTTCTGGTTCGTTCTCTTGTTCGAGTTTTACCTGTGCATTAGATGAGTACTTATTGTGTGCTTGTTTGTCTGCGATAGATTACCCGGATTGCGCCGCTTGTTACTTCGAAACCCTAGGACTCGCGGATCATCAGCAAGGCAAGTAACACTTTGGTCATACCTTTTCTACAACCCATGTTTTATTGCATTAGATCAATCCTCACACATTGCATGATTAGGATCTAATTAAATTGTGGGATGGGAAGTAGATGAGGTAGTACCTATTACCTATACTATTATGAAACCTTTGGGAGTTACTTCTACGTTTGCTTATTATGCCATGCTATGCTAGTAGACGTGGATTGGGTGAGTGATATCCATGAAAGATGTGAGATTGATAATTTTAATGGTTTATCTAAGGTGGCAACCTAACACACATCTGGGTGGATTGAGGCACCTGATGTCTATCAGGACTTGCCTGTTTTTTTTGGACCGCCACCCAGGCTCAAAGGGATCATAAGATCTTTCATGCTAGAAACTTCCGTGTGCAGCCACAAGCCATTATGGGCTGTGGCATAGTTGACTAAGTTGTGCGAACTCTTACGGGGTGGACTACCAGATGTAGGGGTTGTAGGTGGTACGGTCTACCCCACATGTAAGGTGCTAGCGCTTCTGAAAGACTGTGTCTCGGTCATCCGTCTTCTCAAACACCATGTAGTGCGAGAAACCAAACGGAGGCGATCGAGTCTTGTGGGGAAAAGTGCGCAAACCTCTGCAGAGTGTACAAACTAATCATGATTAGCCGTGTCCCCGGTTATGGACAACTTGAGTATCTAGTACTTGAATATCATTGTGAATCTCAACATGTTACTTCTAATTTATGTTGTTGGGTTTTAATTATTTTTAATTGGGATTGAGAATGCTTTCAACCATTCTCAATGTTTCACAACCACCATGATAGTTAAATAAATTTATTCCTTTGCAGTAGGGAAAAATTGGCTTTACGCAAAACTGTAACCATAGAGCTTTCCACCAGCCATATATGCATATAGTATAGCTGTTTCATTCCATTACTCTCTATGTGTTACTTTGCCAGCATATTCCATGTGCTGACCCGTTTTCGGGCTGCAACGTTAATGTTGCAGACTTTTCAGACGACGTTTGAGGTGTTTAGGTCGTGGCCCTATACTCAGTGATGTCGCTGGAGTTGATGGACCCATTTATCTTCCGAGTCTTCCGCTGTTATTTTTATTATATGGCCTTAAGCCATATTCAGTGTAATAAGTTCTTTTTGAGCCATCGATGTAATAAGTGTGTGATTGCAACTCTGCTATAAAACCTCGATGTACTGTGTGGTGTCAGCATTACTGATCCAGGGATGACACCGTAGCACAGTAGACGTGATCCATTCGGGTCAGGTCGCTACAACGCCGGTGAGAAGACTTGAAGACTAGGATAGGTGCCGGACGCGGCTTTTCATTTGCTTTCCGTAGTTGGCTTGCCTTCTTTTAATTGAAAGTTTGCTTCTGGAGTTCCTTGCTGGTTTGGTTCCGTCGCTTTCTGCTGCTGTTTTCGGTTGCAGTTAACCTGTTTTATCTCTCGCGTGTGCCTCGCGAGGGGGCTAGGCAGGTGCCCTCGCGAGCCTTTTTCCTTTCCTCTGCCCTTCGTTTGTTTTTCGCGAGGACCTTCATCTGTTTCTTTGCGAGTCATTCTCGCTCGAGCCAACAAGCTGGCGCACCTCTCCTGATCCGTGCCCCTCGGGTATCACGATACGAAGCACTGGGTCTAGGCTTGATAGAACGATAAACCTTCGGGCGACGCTCCTGACAAATTTTTTGCAGTTCCCTGACACCTGCCAAGCCAAGGAAGGCCTCCGCAAGAACGAGGAAGCGAGTCCCTCACAAGGAGGAGGCTACCCTAAGCATGCCAAGCTAAGTTACCTCTACACGAAATAATGAACAACACGGAAACAACAAACACAACATAATGATTAGAAAATGCGACGCATGACTCGCCGATCGTGAGGGTTTATATAGTAGACTAGTAAGTGATGTCTACTACGCAACTTTATTCTTGTAGACACGTGTTGGGCCTCCAAGTGCAGAGTTTTGTAGGACAGTAGCAATTTTCCCTCAAGTCGATGACCTAAGGTTTATCAATCCGTGAGAGGTGTAGGATGAAGATGGTCTCTCTCAAACGACCCTGCAACCAAATACAAGAAATCTCTTGTTTCCCCAATACACCCAATACAATGGTAAATTGTATAGGTGCACTAGTTCGACGAAGATATGGTGATAAAAGTGTAATATGGATGGTAGAAATATATTTTTATAATCTGAATAAATAAAAACAGCAAGGTAGAAAATAGTAAACTGGCACAAAAACAGTATTTCAATGCTTAAAAACAAGGCCTAAGGTCCGTACTTTCGCTAGTGCAATCTCTCAACAGTGCTAATATAGTTGGATCATATGATTATCCCTCAAAGTGTAACGAAGAATCACTCCCAAGTTCCTATTAGCGGAGAACAAAAGATAGGAATTGTTTGTACGGTACGAAGCCACCTCAAAGCTATTCTTTCCGATCGATCTATTCAAGAGTTTGTACTAAAATAACACAAAGTTATTGTTTCCGTTCGATCTATCCTAGAGTTCGTTCTATAATAACACCAAAGCATATTCATATTCATAATACTCAATCCACACAAAGAACTACAAAGACTGCCCCAAAGTTTCCCTCGGAGAAAAGATGATAAAAACATGCATCAACCCCTATGCATAGATTACCCCAATATCACCGCGGGAATCCGCGAGTTGAATGCCATAACATATATCAAGTGAATCAATAAGATACCCCAATTGTCACCTCAAGTATTCATACCGCAAGACATATATCATGTGTTCTCATCTCTGAATATTCAATCCAACAAGACAAAACTTCAAAGGGCAAAGATTCTGTTCATCACAGCAAGAGTATAGAGGGGAGAAACATCATATGATCTGACTATATTAACAATGCCCATGATATAGATCACAAGAGAGCGAGATTAAACACATAGCTACTGGTACAAACCCTCAGCCTCGAGGGCGGACTACTCCCTACTCATTGTGGTGGCCGCCGGGATGATGAACATGGCCATCGGAGATGATTCCCCCCTCCGGCAGGGTGCCGGAACGGGTCTAGATTGGTTTTCGGTGGCTATGGGCCCCTGCGGCGGCGGAACTTCTGATCTAGGTTAACCCCGAAGGGTTTCGGAATATTTGGGAATTTATAGTGCAAAGAAGGGGTGCAGGAGGCCACCAAGGTGGGCACAACCCACCTGGGCGTGCTAGGGGGCCCTAGCGCGCCCTGGTGGGTTGTGCTCCCTCGGGGCACCCCCCAGGTGCAGCTCTGGCCCAATGGGTTCCTTCTGGTCCAAAAAAAATCTCCAAAAAGTTTCGCGGTGTTTGGACTCCGTCTGATATTGGTTTTCTGCGATGTAAAAAACAAGAAAAAAACAACAACTGGCACTGGGCATTGGGTCAATAGGTTAGTCCCAAAAAATGATATAAATTTTCTATAAAATGATTGTAAAACATCCAAGAATGATAAAATAACAGCATGAATACTTCATAAATTATAGATAAGTTGGAACTTCTCATGTTATAGTGGCAACCAATTCACATGTTAAGTTTCAAACAATGAATTCTCTTGAAACCCAACAACCTATGTTCTTAGTCACCAAGCAATTGCAATTCAACTTATTCAATGGAGTTTAAGTAAGAGCTCCACATACTCAACCATCATATAGTCTTCTATGATTGCTAACACTCACCACATACACATGAGCAAAATGTCTCAATCGGACACATAGAAAGATAGGGGCTTATTGTTTTTCCTCCCAACGTAATCACCTCATGGGTGATGTCAACAATAATAACTCATGCTACCCATATTCATCTGGACATATGTGCCTAGATCTTTCCTCACAACATGATGCTTACCAAAAGATAAAATAAAAAGTAATAGAGAGGAATACTCTAACTCTTTGCATAAAAGTAAATACTGAAAAGTAAAAGATAGGCCCTTTGCAGAGGGAAGAAGAGGTTGCCGTGTGCTTATTTATTTGTTTGCTCAACGCCTTAGTGCAAAAGAATGTCATGTTATATTGCCCCTTATGATAGAAACCTTTATTATGCAGTCCGTCGCTTTTATTACTTTGCCATCACAAGTCCGTACAGTGCTCAATTTTCTCTTGCACTAAATGATCTCACACTTTTAGAAGCAATTTTTATTGCCTTATTGCACCGATGACAACTTACTTGAAGGATCTTGCTCAATCCTTTGATAGGTATGGTGGAATCTTGAAAATAAGACATGGGATTAAGGGTTTTTGGATGCACAAGTAGTATCTCTACTTGGTGCAGAATTTTTGGCTAGCAAAGATGGGGGCAAGCACCACATGTTGACGGATCTATGACAATATAAATTCTATGTGAATATGAACAAACATAAACCATTACGTTGTCTTCCTTGTCCAACATCAACAATTTTGGCATATAATATTTTGATGGGGGCTCACAATCACAAAAGATTTCCATGATAGTCTATTTGCATGTGAAAGTCTGTTCCTTATACTAATTATTCATGAATTGCTTGTATGACCAATATTGTGATTGTCAAGCCTCAAAAGATTTCACTTTCTAAACCGAATGTGAAGCTACCACTAGGCATGATATGATTTCAACTTCATTACATTCAATTTATTCAACAATTTACTCAAAGGATATAAGTGAAGCACAAGAGTAAATGACAAGCTACTCCAAAAAGATATAAGTGAAGATAAAATGAGTAGTTAAGTAAATATATATAGCTATGTGTGGACTGTCTATTATTTAAAAATTTCAGATCTAAGTACTTTATTAAAACAGGAAGCAAAACAAAACAGAATGACATGTCAAGGATACCACAACTCATGTGAAGAAACAAAAACTTAGGCTCAACCGATACTAACAGATAATTGTTGAAGAAAAAAGGTAAGATGCCTACCGGGGCATCCCCAAGCTTGGATGCTTGAGACTTGTTGAATTATTATCTTGGGATGCCTTGGGCATCCCCAAGCTTGAGTTTTTGTGTCTCCTTAATTCCTCTCATATCACAATTTTCCTAAATCTCGAAAGCTTCATCCACAGAAAACTCAACAAGAACTCATTAGATAAGTTAGTATAAACCAATGCAAAAACCATATCATTCTCTACTATAGCAAATCACTAAAATTATTATTCAACATTGCATCCTAAATGCCTTTGCATATTTAATACTCCTATCCCCAAATAGAATCATTAAACAAGCAAACATC